>NW_026605311.1:0-19000 GCF_945859685.1 Eupeodes corollae
AGTAGTATTTTCAAAACTATTTCCCACCCAATCAAAATGCACATCAAAAGAAAGGTATTTAAATGCTCTACCCACAACTGCAAACCAAAATGTTATACGATCGCTCGTTTCCGAAAAATTAGTCAAAAAGTAAAATTACAGAATTTCGACCCAGCTCATCACAAATTATCTTTCGGTTGCTCTATTTCCTCAACCAAGCCTCCAAACATGATGCGGTTTTCACTAAAATATAGAGCATCGACCCACCTTTCAATTGATGCATCAATCACAAAAATGATTTTTTTTAAGTTTTTCGAGAAAATCGTGGGCTAACCCTTGCCAAAAAAAGTAGTATTTTCAAAACTATTTTAAACCCAATCAAAATGCACATCAAAAGAAAGGTATTTAAATGCTCTACCCACAAATGCAAACCAAAATGTTATACGATCGCTCGTTTCCGAAAAATTAGTCAAAAAGTAAAATTACAGAATTTCGACCCAGCTCATCACAAATTATCTTTCGGTTGCTCTATTTCCTCAACCAAGCCTCCAAACATGATGCGGTTTTCACTAAAATACAGAGCATCGACCCACCTTTCAATTGATGCATCAATCACAAAAATGATTTTTTTTTAGTTTTTCGAGAAAATCGTGGGCTAACCCTTGCCGAAAAAAGTAGTATTTTCAAAACTATTTCCCACCCAATCAAAATGCACATCAAAAGAAAGGTATTTAAATGCTCTACCCACAACTGCAAACCAAAATGTTATACGATCGCTCGTTTCCGAAAAATTAGTCAAAAAGTAAAATTACAGAATTTAGACCCAGCTCATCACAAATTATCTTTCGGTTGCTCTATTTCCTCAACCAAGCCTCCAAACATGATGCGGTTTTCACTAAAATACAGAGCATCGACCCACCTTTCAATTGATGCATCAATCACAAAAATGATTTTTTTTCAGTTTTTCGAGAAAATCGTGGGCTAACCCTTGCCGAAAAAAGTAGTATTTTCAAAACTATTTCCCACCCAATCAAAATGCACATCAAAAGAAAGGTATTTAAATGCTCTACCCACAACTGCAAACCAAAATGTTATACGATCGCTCGTTTCCGAAAAATTAGTCAAAAAGTAAAATTACAGAATTTAGACCTAGCTCATCACAAATTATCTTTCGGTTGCTCTATTTCCTCAACCAAGCCTCCAAACATGATGCGGTTTTCACTAAAATACAGAGCATCGACCCACCTTTCAATTGATGCATAAATCACAAAAATGATTTTTTTTTCAGTTTTTCGAGAAAATCGTGGGCTAACCCTTGCCGAAAAAAGTAGTATTTTCAAAACTATTTCCCACCCAATCAAAATGCACATCAAAAGAAAGGTATTTAAATGCTCTACCCACAACTGCAAACCAAAATGTTATACGATCGCTCGTTTCCGAAAAATTAGTCAAAAAGTAAAATTACAGAATTTCGACCCAGCTCATCACAAATTATCTTTCGGTTGCTCTATTTCCTCAACCAAGCCTCCAAACATGATGCGGTTTTCACTAAAATACAGAGCATCGACCCACCTTTCAATTGATGCATAAATCACAAAAATGATTTTTTTTCAGTTTTTCGAGAAAATCGTGGGCTAACCCTTGCCGAAAAAAGTAGTATTTTCAAAACTATTTCCCACCCAATCAAAATGCACATCAAAAGAAAGGTATTTAAATGCTCTACCCACAACTGCAAACCAAAATGTTATACGATCGCTCGTTTTCGAAAAATTAGTCAAAAAGTAAAATTACAGAATTTCGACCCAGCTCATCACAAATTATCTTTCGGTTGCTCTATTTCCTCAACCAAGCCTCCAAACATGATGCGGTTTTCACTAAAATACAGAGCATCGACCCACCTTTCAATTGATGCATCAATCACAAAAATGATTTTTTTTAAGTTTTTCGAGAAAATCGTGGGCTAACCCTTGCCGAAAAAAGTAGTATTTTCAAAACTATTTCCCACCCAATCAAAATGCACATCAAAAGAAAGGTATTTAAATGCTCTACCCACAACTGCAAACCAAAATGTTATACGATCGCTCGTTTCCGAAAAATTAGTCAAAAAGTAAAATTACAGAATTTCGACCCAGCTCATCACAAATTATCTTTCGGTTGCTCTATTTCCTCAACCAAGCCTCCAAACATGATGCGGTTTTCACTAAAATACAGAGCATCGACCCACCTTTCAATTGATGCATCAATCACAAAAATTATTTTTTTTCAGTTTTTCGAGAAAATCGTGGGCTAACCCATGCCGAAAAAAGTAGTATTTTCAAAACTATTTCCCACCCAATCAAAATGCACATCAAAAGAAAGGTATTTAAATGCTCTACCCACAACTGCAAACCAAAATGTTATACGATCGCTCGTTTCCGAAAAATTAGTCAAAAAGTAAAATAACAGAATTTAGACCCAGCTCATCACAAATTATCTTTCGGTTGCTCTATTTCCTCAACCAAGCCTCCAAACATGATGCGGTTTTCACTAAAATACAGAGCATCGACCCACCTTTCAATTGATGCATAAATCACAAAAATGATTTTTTTTCAGTTTTTCGAGAAAATCGTGGGCTAACCCTTGCCGAAAAAAGTAGTATTTTCAAAACTATTTCCCACCCAATCAAAATGCACATCAAAAGAAAGGTATTTAAATGCTCTACCCACAACTGCAAACCAAAATGTTATACGATCGCTCGTTTCCGAAAAATTAGTCAAAAAGTAAAATTACAGAATTTCGACCCAGCTCATCACAAATTATCTTTCGGTTGCTCTATTTCCTCAACCAAGCCTCCAAACATGATGCGGTTTTCACTAAAATACAGAGCATCGACCCACCTTTCAATTGATGCATAAATCACAAAAATGATTTTTTTTCAGTTTTTTGAGAAAATCGTGGGCTAACCCTTGCCGAAAAAAGTAGTATTTTCAAAACTATTTCCCACCCAATCAAAATGCACATCAAAAGAAAGGTATTTAAATGCTCTACCAACAACTGCAAACCAAAATGTTATACGATCTCTCTTTTCCGAAAAATTAGTCAAAAAGTAAAATTACAGAATTTCGACCCAGCTCATCACAAATTATCTTTCGGTTGCTCTATTTCCTCAACCAAGCCTCCAAACATGATGCGGTTTTCACTAAAATACAGAGCATCGACCCACCTTTCAATTGATGCATAAATCACAAAAATGATTTTTTTTCAGTTTTTCGAGAAAATCGTGGGCTAACCCTTGCCGAAAAAGTAGTATTTTCAAAACTATTTCCCACCCAATCAAAATGCACATCAAAAGAAAGGTATTTAAATGCTCTACCCACAACTGCAAACCAAAATGTTATACGATCGCTCGTTTCCGAAAAATTAGCCAAAAAGTAAAATTACAGAATTTCGACCCAGCTCATCACAAATTATCTTTCGGTTGCTCTATTTCCTCAACCAAGCCTCCAAACATGATGCGGTTTTCACTAAAATACAGAGCATCGACCCACCTTTCAATTGATGCATAAATCACAAAAATGATTTTTTTTCAGTTTTTCGAGAAAATCGTGGGCTAACCCTTGCCGAAAAAAGTAGTATTTTCAAAACTATTTCCCACCCAATCAAAATGCACATCAAAAGAAAGGTATTTAATTTAAATGCTCTACCCACAACTGCAAACCAAAATGTTATACGATCGCTCGTTTCCGAAAAATTAGTCAAAAAGTAAAATTACAGAATTTCGACCCAGCTCATCACAAATTATCTTTCGGTTGCTCTATTTCCTCAACCAAGCCTGCAAACATGATGCGGTTTTCACTAAAATACAGAGCATCGACCCAGCTTTCAATTGATGCATAAATCACAAAAATGATTTTTTTTCAGTTTTTCGAGAAAATCGTGGGCTAACCCTTGCCGAAAAAAGTAGTATTTTCAAAACTATTTCCCACCCAATCAAAATGCACATCAAAAGAAAGGTATTTAAATGCTCTACCCACAACTGCAAACCAAAATGTTATACGATCGCTCGTTTCCGAAAAATTAGTCAAAAAGTAAAATTACAGAATTTCGACCCAGCTCATCACAAATTATCTTTCGGTTGCTCTATTTCCTCAACCAAGCCTCCAAACATGATGCGGTTTTCACTAAAATACAGAGCATCGACCCACCTTTCAATTGATGCATAAATCACAAAAATGATTTTTTTTCAGTTTTTCGAGAAAATCGTGGGCTAACCCTTGCCGAAAAAAGTAGTATTTTCAAAACTATTTCCCACCCAATCAAAATGCACATCAAAAGATAGTATTTAAATGCTCTACCCACAACTGCAAACCAAAATGTTATACGATCGCTCGTTTCCGAAAAATTAGTCAAAAAGTAAAATTACAGAATTTCGACCCAGCTCATCACAAATTATCTTTCGGTTGCTCTATTTCCTCAACCAAGCCTCCAAACATGATGCGGTTTTCACTAAAATACAGAGCATCGACCCACCTTTCAATTGATGCATAAATCACAAAAATGATTTATTTTCAGTTTTTCGAGAAAATCGTGGGCTAACCCATTGCCGAAAAAGTAGTATTTTCAAAACTATTTCCCACCCAATCAAAATGCACATCAAAAGAAAGGTATTTAAATGCTCTACCCACAACTGCAAACCAAAATGTTATACAATCGCTCGTTTCCGAAAAATTAGTCAAAAAGTAAAATTACAGAATTTCGACCCAGCTCATCACAAATTATCTTTCGGTTGCTCTATTTCCTCAACCAAGCCTCCAAACATGATGCGGTTTTCACTAAAATACAGAGCATCGACCCACCTTTCAATTGATGCATAAATCACAAAAATGATTTTTTTTTCAGTTTTTCGAGAAAATCATGGGCTAACCCTTGCCGAAAAAAGTAGTATTTTCAAAACTATTTCCCACCCAATCAAAATGCACATCAAAAGAAAGGTATTTAAATGCTCTACCTGTAAGATTAATATTGTACATTAGAATGTAAGACTCATTGTACAGTCTGTCCTGTCATCTGGCAATACCTTTTTTATCTATTTAAGTTCAAGTTATATGTGTCATATTTATATTCACCACATGAAGAAAAAAGAGGATGAGCACGGCGATGACATGGCAGTCTGATAGATAACTTAAGCTAGATAAGTAATCCTATTGTTAAATAAAAGAGAACTAAAGAAATAATAAAACATGGTGTCAGATGCTTAAATACCCACCAAGAAATTTAAAGTATTAAACATTCTGTTAAAACTAACTTTGAAAAAAAAAAAAAATATTTAATTAAAAAGATAAAATGGCTGAACAATCTATTCGAGGCCCCAGTGAAATGAATTTTGATGAGCCAGCCAAAAACTGGCCCATGTGGAAACAAAAATTTGAAATATTTCTGACTGCGGCAAATAAAAATGGAGAAGGAGAACCTTTAAAAATAGCCCTTTTTCTTCACCATATAGGAGAAAGAGGTATTGAAATATTTAATGCACTTGGACTCCCTGAAGAGCAAAGAACATTAGCAATAGTGATGACGCGCTTTGAAAATTATTGCATTCAAAGGCGTAACACAGTGATGGAGACCTTCAAATTTGGCTCGATAACTCAGAAACAGGATCAATCATTCGTGGAATTTGAAACAGAAGTACGAAATCAAGCTAAATTTTGCGAATTCACGTGCTCAGCTGAAGGTTGTAATCAATCGTATATTGACCGAATGATAAAAGATAAAATTATTCTTGGATTGGAAAATAAAAAATTGCGGTCGAAGCTCTTGGAGTCAAGTCAAGATACACTCGAGCAAATAATAGAAAAGTGTAAAATTGCTGAGTTATCCGAAACAAATAAAAAAATACTCAACACCGAGGAAGACGTCATTAAAGTTGAAGCCATAAAAAGTTTTACAGTAAATAAAACTAAGCAGCCGTATGTAAATCGACAGAGGAACACTCAAACATGTGAGCGATGTGGAATGACGTCATCACTACAACATGATAAATTCTGTCCAGCAGTAGTGGAAGGGAGAACATGCAGAATATGTCACAAGCCTGGGCACTTTGCAGTTATGTGCATGAAAAAATATAGTGGCAGAAGATCAAATAGTAGCAATTATGTACAAGCAGTTGGAGGAGAGGAAAGAGAACAAACAGGTGCAGCAGTAAAATCAACTCAGTCAGTAGATCAACAACGTGCAGCAGATCAACAACGGGGCATACATTCAGTAAATATTAATAGGCAATATTATGATGACGCAGGTAAACTAAATTTAAAAAAAAATATTTGTGCTAGAAGTTTAAAATTAATTAAAAATTCTCCTTTTGTTCAAATTTATAACAGTAGACGTATAAGGCCGATCGGTTGGTATGAAGAAATGTTATTTAACAATGTTAAAGTCAATTTCAAATTGGATACGGGTGCTGATGTCAGTTGCTTGCCAATTAAATACATTGAAGAAATGAATTACCTGAATTTAATTGAAAACTCAAATACGAAATTGTTTGCTTATAATGATAATAAAATCAACTCTCTTGGAAAGATAACTTTGCCTTGCGTAGAAAATGTTACTAGATGTATTAGACCTATAGATTTTGAAGTAGTTGGCAGCAAATTTCAGCCCATTCTGGGTCGTGCTGAATGCGAAGCATTGAATTTAATTCAAAGAATTCAAACAGTACAGAGTAGCCAAGCTGTTGAGCTACCCTCCTCTAAGGATTGTTTTATTAATAGTTTCAGTGATATTTTTGAGGGTCTTGGATGTATTCCAGGCAAATGTTGTATTCAGTTAAAGGAAGGATCGGAACCGGTAGTCAACTATAAGAAGAAAATACCTTTCAGTCTTCATGATCGACTTAAGACTCAGTTAGATTTATTGGTAAGCGATAAAGTAATTAGTCAAGTGGAATACCCAACCGATTGGGTAAACAACCTGCAAATTGTGGAGAAGTCAGATGGCTCTCTACGCTTGTGCTTAGATCCGCGGCCATTGAATGCATGCATTCGCCGTCCACATTTTTCAATTCCAACTGCAGAGTCTATTACTAGTCGACTGTCAGATAAATCAGTGTTTACTGTTATGGATTTAAAAAATGGATTCTGGCAGCTGGAATTGGACGATGAGAGTTCCAATTTGACTACGTTTATAACACCTTTTGGTCGTTATAGGTGGCACAGATTACCATTTGGGATAAGCAGTGCTCCTGAATTGTTTATGAAAAAAATGGTGCAGTTATTTGGTGATATTCCTGGAGTTGAAATTTACTTTGATGATTTGTTTATTTCTGGTAGAAATTATGTCGAACATGATCAAACACTAAATAAGGTTATTGAAAGGGCAAGGGCAAATAATGTTAAATTTAACATAAATAAAATACAGTATAGGCAGATTGAAGTTAAATTTATGGGTCAGTCTATATCTAAAGGCAGTATAAAGCCAAACGATAAGTATTTAGTGGCCATGAGAGAACTACCAATACCTGAAGATAAAAAAGGCGTTATGAGATTATTAGGAGTTTGTAAATATCTTGCCAAATACATACCCAATCTTTCAATCGTAACATCCAAATTAAGAGATCTTACCAAATTAGGTTCAAAATGGCAATGGACCGAAGAACATCAAAATGAGTTTAATAATTTAAAAAATAGATTTACCCAGGCACCAGTTTTGCGTATGTTTGATCCAAAGGAACCTCTCGTCATTCAAGCTGATGCTTCCAAAGATGGGGTAGGGTGTGTGTTGTTACAGAGTGGGCAGCCAATAGCTTTTGCATCACGAAGTTTGTCGACAAGTGAGCAAAAATGGGCCCAAATTGAAAAAGAACTCCTGGCCATTGTTGTAGCTTGTGAGAAGTTTCATTTTTATGTTTATGGCCGTGAGGTTGAGGTTCATTCGGATCATAAACCACTTGAGACTCTTGTGAAGAGGCAACTAGATAAAGTTACAGTTAGATTACAACGCATGTTTATGTTTTTGTTAAAATATCCAGGTCTTAAAATAAAATATGTCCCAGGAACTCAATTAATGCTGGCAGATTGCCTTTCACGAGCGTATTTAAAAGCAGCAGAGGCAGAGCAAGTTAAATTAAATTATGTTGTACATAGCATTGTTAGTAAAGTATGTATGTCTGACAAAAACAAACTCAAGTATCAGGTAGCTACCAGGGAAGATGGATGCCTTAGTAAGATCCTTGAATATCAAGCAAATGAGTGGCCAGATTACAAAAAACTTAGCTTAGACTGTAAGAAATTTCACAAGATAAAATTTGAGTTAAGTGTTAATGATGAACTTTTATTCTTTGGGGATAAATTGGTTGTGCCGTTCAGCCTTAGAGATCAGGTCATTAAGATGTTGCATGAGTCTCATTTAGGCATAGAAAAAACACGAATGCGTGCGCGAAGACTGTTCTACTGGCCAGGCATGTCGAAAGACATTGAAGAAAATATTCAAAGGTGTCGAATTTGTGAAAAATTCAGGTATAATAATCCAAAAGAGCCACTTAAACAGCATGATTCACCAGAGTTTGCTTGGGAAAAAATCTCAATGGATATATTCGAGCATGGAGGGAGATCATATTTGTGCGTATTCGATGCGTACTCTAATTGGTTGTGCGTTGAAAAGCTTCAAGATAAATCAATTGATCACATTATAAATAGAATAAAATCTCAATTATTTGCGAAGTTTGGGGTTCCACTTGAAATCTGATCGGATAACAATCCGTTTAACAGCCGTAAGTTCAGGGATTTTGCGGAAGAATTCAATGTTAGACTTGTGTTTTCTAGTCCACGTTATCCTCAGAGCAATGGCTTAGCAGAGAAAGGAGTGGCGATTGCTAAACGAATTTTAAAAAAATGCTTCGAGGAGGGTATGGAAAAAGATTTTCTGTATCGAATACTAGAATATAATGCTACGCCGTTGGCAAATATGTTGCTGTCACCTGCACAACTTTTCATGGGCAGAGAAATAAAAACCAAAATTCCTACAACTACAAACAACTTAAAACCACATAATATAAACTCGAAAGATGTTTCGGTATTTACAATAGAAATTCAAAACCCCTATCCAATTTGAATGAGAATGATAAAATTATGTTTAAAAAAGATGAAAAAGATTGGTTGTATGGAACTATTTCTAAAAAAGTAAATGATAGGTCATATATAGTTAATGATAGTGAAGATAATAAGTTTAGAAGAAATAGACGCCATATTAGATGTTCACTTAATAGAGCGCCTTCAAACTTATCAAATGATGATATCTATACCGGCAACAGCGATGATCACTGTAATGAAACTATTGAAATGGGTTCTTCCGAAAATAAAGACATGGAAGGAGGTCCCTCCAGTGATAATGTTGTCGATGTCGGAATAGACGTAACCGATCGGCCAAGCAATATTGTAACAAGATCAGGAAGAGTTGTAAGAGCACCGGAGCGTTATGGCTATTAGGTTTTTTTTTTATTAAAAGAAACTTAAAATTCTTATATATTATTTTTGCGTCATCTTAAAAAAAAAAAAAAAAAAAAAAAAAAAAGAAGCATGTAAGATTAATATTGTACATTAGAATGTAAGACTCATTGTACAGTCTGTCCTGTCATCTGGCAATACCTTTTTTATCTATTTAAGTTCAAGTTATATGTGTCATATTCACATTCACCACATGAAGAAAAAAGAGGATGAGCACGGCGATGACATGGCAGTCTGATAGATAACTTAAGCTAGATAAGTAATCCTATTGTTAAATAAAAGAGAACTAAAGAAATAATAAAACACTACCCACAACTGCAAACCAAAATGTTATACGATCGCTCGTTTCCGAAAAATTAGTCAAAAAGTAAAATTACAGAATTTCGACCCAGCTCATCACAAATTATCTTTCGGTTGCTCTATTTCCTCAACCAAGCCTCCAAACATGATGCGGTTTTCACTAAAATACAGAGCATCGACCCACCTTTCAATTGATGCATAAATCACAAAAATGATTTTTTTCAGTTTTTCGAGAAAATCGTGGGCTAACCCATTGCCGAAAAAGTAGCATTTTCAAATCTATTTCCCACCCAATCAAAATGCACATCAAAAGAAAGGTATTTAAATGCTCTACCCACAACTGCAAACCAAAATGTTATACGATCGCTCGTTTCCGAAAAATTAGTCAAAAAGTAAAATTACAGAATTTCGACCCAGCTCATCACAAATTATCTTTCGGTTGCTTTATTTCCTCAACCAAGCCTCCAAACATGATGCGGTTTTCACTAAAATACAGAGCATCGACCCACCTTTCAATTGATGCATAAATCACAAAAATGATTTTTTTTCAGTTTTTCGAGAAAATCGTGGGCTAACCCATTGCCGAAAAAGTAGTATTTTCAAAACTATTTCCCACCCAATCAAAATGCACATCAAAAGAAAGGTATTTAAATGCTCTACCCACAACTGCAAACCAAAATGTTATACGATCGCTCGTTTCCGAAAAATTAGTCAAAAAGTAAAATTACAGAATTTCGACCCAGCTCATCACAAATTATCTTTCGGTTGCTCTATTTCCTCAACCAAGCCTCCAAACATGATGCGGTTTTTACTAAAATACAGAGCATCGACCCACCTTTCAATTGATGCATAAATCACAAAAATGATTTTTTTTTTCAGTTTTTCGAGAAAATCGTGGGCTAACCCTTGCCGAAAAAAGTAGTATTTTCAAAACTATTTCCCACCCAATCAAAATGCACATCAAAAGAAAGGTATTTAAATGCTCTACCCACAACTGCAAACCAAAATGTTATACGATCGCACGTTTCCGAAAAATTAGTCAAAAAGTAAAATTACAGAATTTCGACCCAGCTCATCACAAATTATCTTTCGGTTGCCTATTTCCTCAACCAAGCCTCCAAACATGATGCGGTTTTCACTAAAATACAGAGCATCGACCCACCTTTCAATTGATGCATAAATCACAAAAATGATTTTTTTTCAGTTTTTCGAGAAAATCGTGGGCTAACCCATTGCCGAAAAAGTAGCATTTTCAAATCTATTTCCCACCCAATCAAAATGCACATCAAAAGAAAGGTATTTAAATGCTCTACCCACAACTGCAAACCAAAATGTTATACGATCGCTCGTTTCCGAAAAATTAGTCAAAAAGTAAAATTACAGAATTTCGACCCAGCTCATCACAAATTATCTTTCGGTTGCTCTATTTCCTCAACCAAGCCTCCAAACATGATGCGGTTTTCACTAAAATACAGAGCATCGACCCACCTTTCAATTGATGCATAAATCACAAAAACGATTTTTTTTTCAGTTTTTCGAGAAAATCGTGGGCTAACCCTTGCCGAAAAAAGTAGTATTTTCAAAACTATTTCCCACCCAATCAAAATGCACATCAAAAGAAAGGTATTTAAATGCTCTACCCACAACTGCAAACCAAAATGTTATACGATCGCTCGTTTCCGAAAAATTAGTCAAAAAGTAAAATTACAGAATTTCGACCCAGCTCATCACAAATTATCTTTCGGTTGCTCTATTTCCTCAACCAAGCCTCCAAACATGATGCGGTTTTCACTAAAATACAGAGCATCGAGCCACCTTTCAATTGATGCATAAATCACAAAAATGATTTTTTTTCAGTTTTTCGAGAAAATCGTGGGCTAACCCATTGCCGAAAAAGTAGTATTTTCAAAACTATTTCCCACCCAATCAAAATGCACATCAAAAGAAAGGTATTTAAATGCTCTACCCACAACTGCAAACCAAAATGTTATACAATCGCTCGTTTCCGAAAAATTAGTCAAAAAGTAAAATTACAGAATTTCGACCCAGCTCATCACAAATTATCTTTCGGTTGCTCTATTTCCTCAACCAAGCCTCCAAACATGATGCGGTTTTCACTAAAATACAGAGCATCGACCCACCTTTCAATTGATGCATAAATCACAAAAATGATTTTTTTTTCAGTTTTTCGAGAAAATCGTGGGCTAACCCTTGCCGAAAAAAGTAGTATTTTCAAAGCTATTTCCCACCCAATCAAAATGCACATCAAAAGAAAGGTATTTAAATGCTCTACCCACAACTGCAAACCAAAATGTTATACGATCGCACGTTTCCGAAAAATTAGTCAAAAAGTAAAATTACAGAATTTCGACCCAGCTCATCACAAATTATCTTTCGGTTGCTCTATTTCCTCAACCAAGCCTCCAAACATGATGCGGTTTTCACTAAAATACAGAGCATCGACCCACCTTTCAATTGATGCATAAATCACAAAAATGATTTTTTTTCAGTTTTTCGAGAAAATCCTGGGCTAACCCATTGCCGAAAAAGTAGCATTTTCAAATCTATTTCCCACCCAATCAAAATGCACATCAAAAGAAAGGTATTTAAATGCTCTACCCACAACTGCAAACCAAAATGTTATACGATCGCTCGTTTCCGAAAAATTAGTCAAAAAGTAAAATTACAGAATTTCGACCCAGCTCATCACAAATTATCTTTCGGTTGCTCTATTTCCTCAACCAAGCCTCCAAACATGATGCGGTTTTCACTAAAATACAGAGCATCGACCCACCTTTCAATTGATGCATAAATCACAAAAATGATTTTTTTTTCAGTTTTTCGAGAAAATCGTGGGCTAACCCTTGCCGAAAAAAGTAGTATTTTCAAAACTATTTCCCACCCAATCAAAATGCACATCAAAAGAAAGGTATTTAAATGCTCTACCCACAACTGCAAACCAAAATGTTATACGATCGCTCGTTTCCGAAAAATTAGTCAAAAAGTAAAATTACAGAATTTCGACCCAGCTCATCACAAATTATCTTTCGGTTGCTCTATTTCCTCAACCAAGCCTCCAAACATGATGCGGTTTTCACTAAAATACAGAGCATCGACCTACCTTTCAATTGATGCATAAATCACAAAAATGATTTTTTTTCAGTTTTTCGAGAAAATCGTGGGCTAACCCTTGCCGAAGAAAGTAGTATTTTCAAAACTATTTCCCACCCAATCAAAATGCACATCAAAAGAAAGGTATTTAAATGCTCTACCCACAACTGCAAACCAAAATGTTATACGATCGCTCGTTTCCGAAAAATAAGTCAAAAAGTAAAATTACAGAATTTCGACCCAGCTCATCACAAATTATCTTTCGGTTGCTCTATTTCCTCAACCAAGCATCCAAACATGATGCGGTTTTCACTAAAATACAGAGCATCGACCCACCTTTCAATTGATGCATAAATCACAAAAATGATTTTTTTTTCAGTTTTTCGAGAAAATCGTGGGCTAACCCTTCCTTGCCGAAAAAAAGTAGTATTTTCAAAACTATTTCCCACCCAATCAAAATGCACATCAAAAGAAAGGTATTTAAATGCTCTACCCACAACTGCAAACCAAAATGTTATACGATCGCTCGTTTCCGAAAAATTAGTCAAAAAGTAAAATTACAGAATTTCGACCCAGCTCATCACAAATTATCTTTCGGTTGCTCTATTTCCTCAACCAAGCCTCCAAACATGATGCGGTTTTCACTAAAATACAGAGCATCGACCCACCTTTCAATTGATGCATAAATCACAAAAATGATTTTTTTTTCAGTTTTTCGAGAAAATCGTGGGCTAACCCTTGCCGAAAAAAGTAGTATTTTCAAAACTATTTCCCACCCAATCAAAATGCACATCAAAAGAAAGGTATTTAAATGCTCTACCCACAACTGCAAACCAAAATGTTATACGATCGCTCGTTTCCGAAAAATTAGTCAAAAAGTAAAATTACAGAATTTCGACCCAGCTCATCACAAATTATCTTTCGGTTGCTCTATTTCCTCAACCAAGCCTCCAAACATGATGCGGTTTTCACTAAAATACAGAGCATCGACCCACCTTTCAATTGATGCATAAATCACAAAAATGATTTTTTTTTCAGTTTTTCGAGAAAATCGTGGGCTAACCCATTGCCGAAAAAGTAGCATTTTCAAATCTATTTCCCACCCAATCAAAATGCACATCAAAATAAAGGTATTTAAATGCTCTACCCACAACTGCAAACCAAAATGTTATACGATCGCTCGTTTCCGAAAAATTAGTCAAAAAGTAAAATTACAGAATTTCGACCCAGCTCATCACAAATTATCTTTCGGTTGCTCTATTTCCTCAACCAAGCCTCCAAACATGATGCGGTTTTCACTAAAATACAGAGCATCGACCCACCTTTCAATTGATGCATAAATCACAAAAATGATTTTTTTTCAGTTTTTCGAGAAAATCGTGGGCTAACCCATTGCCGAAAAAGTAGTATTTTCAAAACTATTTCCCACCCAATCAAAATGCACATCAAAAGAAAGGTATTTAAATGCTCTACCCACAACTGCAAACCAAAATGTTATACGATCGCTCGTTTCCGAAAAATTAGTCAAAAAGTAAAATTACAGAATTTCGACCCAGCTCATCACAAATTATCTTTCGGTTGCTCTATTTCCTCAACCAAGCCTCCAAACATGATGCGGTTTTCACTAAAATACAGAGCATCGACCCACCTTTCAATTGATGCATAAATCACAAAAATGATTTTTTTTCAGTTTTTCGAGAAAATCGTGGGCTAACCCTTGCCGAAAAAAGTAGTATTTTCAAAACTATTTCCCACCCAATCAAAATGCACATCAAAAGAAAGGTATTTAAATGCTCTACCCACAACTGCAAACCAAAATGTTATACGATCGCTCGTTTCCGAAAAATTAGTCAAAAAGTAAAATTACAGAATTTCGACCCAGCTCATCACAAATTATCTTTCGGTTGCTCTATTTCCTCAACCAAGCCTCCAAACATGATGCGGTTGTCACTAAAATACAGAGCATCGACCCACCTTTCAATTGATGCATAAATCTCAAAAATGATTTTTTTTTCAGTTTTTCGAGAAAATCGTGGGCTAACCCTTGCCGAAAAAAATAGTATTTTCAAAACTATTTCCCACCCAATCAAAATGCACATCAAAAGAAAGGTATTTAAATGCTCTACCCACAACTGCAAACCAAAATGTTATACGATCTCTCTTTTCCGAAAAATTAGTCAAAAAGTAAAATTACAGAATTTCGACCCAGCTCATCACAAATTATCTTTCGGTTGCTCTATTTCCTCAACCAAGCCTCCAAACATGATGCGGTTTTCACTAAAATACAGAGCATCGACCCACCTTTCAATTGATGCATAAATCTCAAAAATGATTTTTTTTCAGTTTTTCGAGAAAATCGTGGGCTAACCCTTGCCGAAAAAAGTAGTATTTTCAAAACTATTTCCCACCCAATCAAAATGCACATCAAAAGAAAGGTATTTAAATGCTCTACCCACAACTGCAAACCAAAATGTTATACGATCGCTCGTTTCCGAAAAATTAGTCAAAAAGTAAAATTACAGAATTTCGACCCAGCTCATCACAAATTATCTTTCGGTTGCTCTATTTCCTCAACCAAGCCTCCAAACATAATGCGGTTTTCACTAAAATACAGAGCATCGACCCACCTTTCAATTGATGCATAAATCACAAAAATGATTTATTTTCAGTTTTTCGAGAAAATCGTGGGCTAACCCATTGCCGAAAAAGTAGTATTTTCAAAACTATTTCCCACCCAATCAAAATGCACATCAAAAGAAAGGTATTTAAATGCTCTACCCACAACTGCAAACCAAAATGTTATACAATCGCTCGTTTCCGAAAAATTAGTCAAAAAGTAAAATTACAGAATTTCGACCCAGCTCATCACAAATTATCTTTAGGTTGCTCTATTTCCTCAACCAAGCCTCCAAACATGATGCGGTTTTCACTAAAATACAGAGCATCGACCCACCTTTCAATTGATGCATAAATCACAAAAATGATTTTTTTTCAGTTTTTCGAGAAAATCGTGGGCTAACCCATTGCCGAAAAAGTAGCATTTTCAAATCTATTTCCCACCCAATCAAAATGCACATCAAAAGAAAGGTATTTAAATGCTCTACCCACAACTGCAAACCAAAATGTTATACGATCGCTCGTTTCCGAAAAATTAGTCAAAAAGTAAAATTACAGAATTTCGACCCAGCTCATCACAAATTATCTTTCGGTTGCTCTATTTCCTCAACCAAGCCTCCAAACATGATGCGGTTTTCACTAAAATACAAAACATCGACCCACCTTTCAATTGATGCATAAATCACAAAAATGATTTTTTTTCAGTTTTTCGAGAAAATCGTGGGCTAACCCTTGCCGAAAAAAGTAGTATTTTCAAAACTATTTCCCACCCAATCAAAATGCACATCAAAAGAAAGGTATTTAAATGCTCTACCCACAACTGCAAACCAAAATGTTATACGATCGCTCGTTTCCGAAAAATTAGTCAAAAAGTAAAATTACAGAATTTCGACCCAGCTCATCACAAATTATCTTTCGGTTGCTCTATTTCCTCAACCAAGCCTCCAAACATGATGCGGTTTTCACTAAAATACAGAGCATCGACCCACCTTTCAATTGATGCATAAATCACAAAAATGATTTTTTTTCAGTTTTTCGAGAAAATCGTGGGCTAACCCATTGCCGAAAAAGTAGCATTTTCAAATCTATTTCCCACCCAATCAAAATGCACATCAAAATAAAGGTATTTAAATGCTCTACCCACAACTGCAAACCAAAATGTTATACGATCGCTCGTTTCCGAAAAATTAGTCAAAAAGTAAAATTACAGAATTTCGACCCAGCTCATCACAAATTATCTTTCGGTTGCTCTATTTCCTCAACCAAGCCTCCAAACATGATGCGGTTTTCACTAAAATACAGAGCATCGACCCACCTTTCAATTGATGCATAAATCACAAAAATGATTTTTTTTTCAGTTTTTCGAGAAAATCGTGGGCTAACCCATTGCCGAAAAAGTAGTATTTTCAAAACTATTTCCCACCCAATCAAAATGCACATCAAAAGAAAGGTATTTAAATGCTCTACCCACAACTGCAAACCAAAATGTTATACGATCGCTCGTTTCCGAAAAATTAGTCAAAAAATCGCTCGTTTCCGAAAAATTAGTCAAAAAGTAAAATTACAGAATTTCGACCCAGCTCATCACAAATTATCTTTCGGTTGCTCTATTTCCTCAACCAAGCCTCCAAACATGATGCGGTTTTCACTAAAATACAGAGCATCGACCCACCTTTCAATTGATGCATAAATCACAAAAATGATTTTTTTTTCAGTTTTTCGAGAAAATCGTGGGCTAACCCATTGCCAAAAAATTTGCATTTTCAAATCTATTTCCCACCCAATCAAAATGCACATCAAAAGAAAGGTATTTAAATGCTCTCCACAACTGCAAACCAAAATGTTATACGATCGCTCGTTTCCGAAAAATTAGTCAAAAAGTAAAATTACAGAATTTCGACCCAGCTCATCACAAATTATCTTTCGGTTGCTCTATTTCCTCAACCAAGCCTCCAAACATGATGCGGTTTTCACTAAAATACAGAGCATCGACCCACCTTTCAATTGATGCATAAATCACAAAAATGATTTTTTTTTCAGTTTTTCGAGAAAATCGTGGGCTAACCCTTGCCGAAAAAAGTAGTATTTTCAAAACTATTTCCCACCCAATCAAAATGCACATCAAAAGAAAGGTATTTAAATGCTCTACCCACAACTGCAAACCAAAATGTTATACGATCGCTCGTTTCCGAAAAATTAGTCAAAAAGTAAAATTACAGAATTTCGACCCAGCTCATCACAAATTATCTTTCGGTTGCTCTATTTCCTCAACCAAGCCTCCAAACATGATGCGGTTGTCACTAAAATACAGAGCATCGACCCACCTTTCAATTGATGCATAAATCTCAAAAATGATTTTTTTTCAGTTTTTCGAGAAAATCGTGGGCTAACCCATTGCCGAAAAAGTAGTATTTTCAAAACTATTTCCCACCCAATCAAAATGCACATCAAAAGAAAGGTATTTAAATGCTCTACCCACAACTGCAAACCAAAATGTTATACGATCTCTCTTTTCCGAAAAATTAGTCAAAAAGTAAAATTACAGAATTTCGACCCAGCTCATCACAAATTATCTTTCGGTTGCTCTATTTCCTCAACCAAGCCTCCAAACATGATGCGGTTTTTCACTAAAATACAGAGCATCGACCCACCTTTCAATTGATGCATAAATCTCAAAAATGATTTTTTTCAGTTTTTCGAGAAAATCGTGGGCTAACCCTTGCCGAAAAAAGTAGTATTTTCAAAACTATTTCCCACCCAATCAAAATGCACATCAAAAGAAAGGTATTTAAATGCTCTACCCACAACTGCAAACCAAAATGTTATACGATCGCTCGTTTCCGAAAAATTAGTCAAAAAGTAAAATTACAGAATTTCGACCCAGCTCATCACAAATTATCTTTCGGTTGCTCTATTTCCTCAACCAAGCCTCCAAACATGATGCGGTTTTCACTAAAATACAGAGCATCGACCCACCTTTCAATTGATGCATAAATCACAAAAATGATTTTTTTCAGTTTTTCGAGAAAATCGTGGGCTAACCCATTGCCGAAAAAGTAGCATTTTCAAATCTATTTCCCACCCAATCAAAATGCACATCAAAAGAAAGGTATTTAAATGCTCTACCCACAACTGCAAACCAAAATGTTTATACGATCGCTCGTTTCCGAAAAATTAGTCAAAAAGTAAAATTACAGAATTTTGACCCAGCTCATCACAAATTATCTTTCGGTTGCTCTATTTCCTCAACCAAGCCTCCAAACATGATGCGGTTTTCACTAAAATACAGAGCATCGACCCACCTTTCAATTGATGCATAAATCACAAAAATGATTTTTTTTCAGTTTTTCGAGAACATCGTGGGCTAACCCATTGCCGAAAAAGTAGTATTTTCAAAACTATTTCCCACCCAATCAAAATGCACATCAAAAGAAAGGTATTTAAATGCTCTACCCACAACTGCAAACCAAAATGTTATACAATCGCTCGTTTCCGAAAAATTAGTCAAAAAGTAAAAT
>NW_026605312.1:0-36719 GCF_945859685.1 Eupeodes corollae
AAAAAATGGATCCACTAAATTTTTATACATCCTCAGCCTCACATTCGCTCCAAGCTCAAAATCAACCAAACCAGCATATCGCGGGCGGGCGTAACGCGTTGGTAGATTTACCGGACCGAAGTGTGGCAATGTGACACAAAGCGTTTTGGTGAGGGCGACTCGGCTATATGATGGGCTAAAAGTGAAGTAGAAAAAATATTACCGGAGAAAATTGGTTTTCCGCACTCATACTAAGTTTTTTTTTTCCTTCCCGCTGCGAAGGGATACTTTACTTCCAACAACAACAAAAAATCATTTACAGTTACCATCTGCAAATATAAACAGCGATGGCTTAAGAGAAACGAGGGGATGAGATGAGTAGCCCCACATATTTTATATAGTTGCAGAACTTCGAAGACCGAAAAATGAAAGAAAAACAAAATATTGAAAAAAAACATCAGAAACAAACTGCAAACGGTTTGTCGTAAAAAATGTTTTATGCTAAAAGCCTCATCCAGGATATTCATATTTAAATAGAAGCACAGGGCAAGCTCTACATGTGCTCTTGGTCCTGATGTGCTGTTTTTTGTATGTGTTTGTTTCGTTTTTGAATCGCGCAAAATAACCGCTAAAAAACAGAGTGATTTTAAAGTAAACTCGAAAAGTGTATACGTGCACTTTTATGGTGTTGCTGTGTGTTGTTTCTAAGTAAACCGAGCCCATTCATGCGTTTTTTTCGTTTTGTGTGTGTTCGTTTTTTGTTTTATCCTTAAAGTAGACGATTGGAATCCTTTGTTTTACATTGTTTTTTATTTTAGTTTTTTGCAAAAATCAAAAATAACAACCACAAAATTTTTGTTGATTCTCCTCCGCCCTTTTAATTGGCTTTGGCTTTAGCTTTGGTTTTATAAGCTTCCTCGTTTGCAGCTTGTCCATAAGATCATCCCACCAACCCACGACGATGACGATGGACGGACGGACGCAGGATAAAATCGAATTCATGACTGCGGGCGTTTTCAATTTGAAATCCTTACACCACCAATATTCAAAGATATACACATACCTATATAGAATTAGGGGAGGAACAAACAGAATAAACTGGGTGTTGCATGTCAGGTTTTTCTCCTTTTTTTAACGGACGGTAACTTTATAGTGCACTGCACTAGTATCGGTTGAAGCCAAAGCATACCAAAAACAAACCAATATAACGCTCCCTTCCTACCAACTCCTTTTGCTTCTATATTCAGTACGACGACGAATCATTGTCCTTAGTCAGCTAATCTGTGAAATGCTAGCAATTAACCGTTATTTATTGTGTCTGGTATAGAATTCTCATTGAAACATCCCGCATGCATTCAGGACATTCACACAGACGTACTTGTATGGCTGAGTATAGTTTTGGTCGTGTATTATAGTTAAAGTCGCATCCTGTTGGACTTTCCTTGTCTAGATCTGATAAAGTTTTGCCACTGAATGTTAATGAAAAAGAGTGCAAACGTAGAATTAAAAAAAAACAACAATAACATCAGTAGAAGTGTTAGTGGCAGTATAGAACTGTACTAACATTCGAAAAGAAATGGAAAAAATGTCAATTGCTTTCCATTTTTATCGCATCCTGATTTTTTGTTTGTCTTTATTTTCGTGCCAAAATGGACGGACATGTTTAAGTTTGGATTTTTTTTATCGTAATGAAAATCACATTAAGGAGCAAACAGTGGAATCATGAAAAAAATTTGAATGAGTTTTAAAAGTTTATCATTAGTTAGAGATTTTTTGGAAATGCTAAAAAGCCAAAAATGGCGTTCTCTTCCAAACGATTCGAAGCCAAGTCAGCGAACAAACTTTGGCGTTTTTTTTTATAATAAGAGCACAATCAAAGGAATATATTACCCTTATTATGTAGACACAGTGTGAGCACTAGGAAAGGGAGGGAGGGTTTGAAAGGATATGTCAGTGCACATTTGTTTTGAATTCCTGAATATTGCAATAGCGGGGAAAGACAGAGTGTGGCAAGACATTCCACATTCGCATAGTACGGCTTAAGAACGAATCTATGTACTTGACAGTACGACCGAAGTTGGGCTAGGGTATATTGATGAGCATTCCTAGAAGCGCGAGTATTACGGTTGAACTGTTTAAGGGGAGGAATGCAGCAGGCTATTTCTCTAGACCATAAACCATTAAAATAACGGTAAAACAGTGTGAGACAAGAAACATTTCGACGATGTTCAAGTGACGTAAATGATCTTATGATGGTAATATCACCAATCAATCTAAATGCTCTACATTCAATACTATCCAAGAGGCTTAAGTAAGTTACAAGAGCACCAGCCCAGATATGGGAGTTATACTCTTTGGACGTATATAAGTCTTGTAAATTACAGCCAGATCAAAGGAGGAGAAAAACTTCTTGCATAGCCTTAGAAAACCCAAACATCATGGGGCATTTTTAGCGAAATCGCGTATGTCATCATTTCACAAAAGGTGGTTGGTGGTACACATACCGAGAATATCGGGATGTTCAGTTGCCTCGATGCAAGTGCCATTTATGGATATTGGCAGGGGGGTATATTTCGCTTTAATGATACAAGACAGCATTGCGTTTTCGAAGCATTAAATTCCACGCGGTTTCTTATTCCCCATTGTACAATGCTGTTTAGGTCGGAATTTAATGAGCTTATCATATTTTGTCGTTGCTGTTCCACATCCGAAGAAGAGGGGTGTGAATCTGAAAACGAATATGAAAAGCTAAGAGTACTATCGTCAGCGAAACAATGTATTGGATTAGATGTTGCAGACAGGAGATCATTAATAAAAATGAGAAAGAGTGTTGGAGATAGAACAGAGCCCTGGGGCACACCAGCATTTATTTTGTGGTTTTCAGACTTGAATCCATCCAATACAACTTGTATTAAACGATTCGAAAGGTAATTACTAATCCAACGAAGGAGGGATTCATGCAAACCGAAAGCACGCATTTTCGATAAGAGAGCCTGGTGCTAAACCCTATCAAATGCTTTTGAAATATCTAGTGGAATAATCTTACTTTCTCCAAAACTATGTAAAGATTTGGTCCACTGTTCGGTGAGATGAACCATGAGATCACCAAAGGACCTATTGCTACGAAAGCCGTATTGCCGGTCATTTAGAAGCTTTCGATCTTCAAGATATTTCGTGAGCTGATAATTAATCAGCGTTTGCATGACCTTGGAAAGAAGGGACGTAAGTGCCATCAGTCGGTAACTATACGGCGAGGAAGATTCGCCTTTTTTGGGAATAGGCTGGATAAATGCGGTTTTCCATCCGCTCGAAACGAGACCTGAGGAGTAAGACAGATGAAAAAGATTACGCAGTGGTTTTGCCAGCGATGAAGAACACCTCTTTAGAAGCGGGGATACCATCCGGACCAGCAGATTTATGTATGTTAAGATCTTTTAGGGCTCTTGCTACAGTACGAGTGCGAAAAAAGATTTGACCCATAGAATCATTAACTCGATCAAGTATAGGCGGAGTCATAACACTCACTGGTATCGTTGAATTTGCGGCAAACTGCCTAGCAAAGAGATTTGCTTTTTCTAAGGAGCTAACAAATGGAGTGTCATTCGCAACGAGCGTAGAAACCGAGGAAGAGGAAGAATTCCTCATGTTTTTTACAAATGACCAAACATTTTTACTGCCTTTGGGACATTGCCGTAATTTTTGGTCATGTAAAAATTTGGTCCGTCGAATATGGGCGTTGCAGGTCTTCCTGGCTTGCTTGAACTTATTCAAGTTTTCCTCAGTTGGATTGGCTTTAAAACAACGGAAACTTACCGTCTTGACCCTAATAAATTCTTTACAGCTCGCATCGAACCATGCGTTTTCCTTACGTCTGATACTTTTAACCCTATTCGGGATAAAAGTTGTCATTCCCAGGACAATCAAACTTGTGATCATATCAGCGCTGGCGTCACCGTCACTATCAAGGAAGCATAGTGACCAGCGTTGTCTAAAGTCATGAACTTTGAGCTTCTGGTTCAAGTTGAAGTCTGCAAAAAGCCGAGTTTTTTGGGTGGCGAGGAATAGACTGCCTATACACTTTCACTAAAACTAAAGTTTAAACTACCAAGAACTAATGGTGATGAAATTTTTCCATTATTATTCCAACCATAAAACAAAATGGCGAGTACTTCCTATAATTTGTGAAGGAAAGACGGTTTATGAAAGGAAGTCTTTGTGAGTAAGGCGGTAATATATGAATTCTGAATGGCTTCGAGTCTTGTGACAAGTACGGTAGCAGCGTAGTAAGGTGGCCATACTGTGCAGGCATATTCCAGGACTGGTCTCACAAATGAAACAAAAAGTAATTGTAAAACATATGAATCGCGGAAATCACAACCAAATCTCTTAATGAAACCCCGTACTATGAAGTTCATATGCTCATTAAATGTTAGTTTAAAATCTAAGACAACACCCAAGTCAGAAAATACAAACAGTGCTGTTCGAAAAATGTTGGTCAAACATTTTATTTCTCTTTTCGAAATCAGTTCTTAGAATTTAGGAACGCTATGGGTTTTTTTTTGCACTAGGTAGCAACATGTGATACAAATACAGTGTAAAATACCAACCGAAGTGATTTTGTGGAAAAAGCAATTCCGAACATAAATCCAATATTTTGTGCCTGTCGCGTTTCATTTTGACAACACGTGAAATTTCTAACAGACTGAATTTTGCTCGACAAACTGTTGCATGAAATTTAAAAAAATATCGTGAGACCGGGACTGCTGGCAGGAAGAAATTCTCAGGGAGGGCAAAAGACGACCTCAGTTTGATGGTGTTGTACAGTCGTCTGCATCGGTTCAAGACTTCGTTGGACCTTAAAAACGATTTGTGAAGAGCTAAAGACAAATAACTTCGTCAAGCTCAGTTAGAAAAAAAATCGTAAAAACTGGACCTAGATCATTCAACAAGCTCAGTACTGAATCCGGATTTTCCAAAAAAAAACAAAGATAAACGATTGCTCTGGGCTCATGAGCACCTAAATTGGAGACATGTAGAACAATGAAAATTCCTTGCACGAAGAGAACCGAAAGAAAGATTAAGCTTTGATTTTACGGATGCCCCTCCCCCCAAAACTGAAGGTATGATGGTGTGGGGATGCTTCGATGTAGATGAAAAAGATAGAATCAGCTTTCTAGAATCCAAGGTCAATGCAAAAGTTTACCTTCCTGTCCTAAAACAAGTATTGGAGCCCACAGTGCGAGAGCGTTTTGGGGACACTTGCAGTTTCAATTTACAACAGAACAATGCTCCTTGTCATACAGCCAAAATTGTAACTTTGAACTTGTTTTCATTTTAACCAAGACTGACTAATATAAAATTTAAAAAAAAAACTAAAACTTTTATGACTAAAAATAATATTCTTTATGTTTAAAAGTACAGTGGTCGGCATAACTATTTTGACAGAGTGAATATCTTGTTATTTTTATATTTAAAAGATTTGTTTAGAAAAACTGAAATAAGAATTAGATCTTAGGCAAAAAATGGATAATTTGATGGCACAGTTATTTTATTATAATTAGATTAATTAGTGAATAAAAATAAAAATCTCTTTTTGTTATGGCATAATTATCTTGACAGTTTTATATCAAATTAAAAAAACACACTTTGTAGAACTTAAAACTAAATTATTGATAAATAGGTAGAAAATGTAGCCTCCTTTAGCATCTATGACTTTTTAAAGTCGTTTTCACCTCAAAAGTAGTCTCATCCCTTTTGCGACTCAGTGGTGAATTCCTCTTTTCTTTTACATAAGCCCCTACATTTTCAATGACATTTAAGTCAGGGCTTTGGGGTGGCCAGTTAAGGGTTTCTAACCGAATGAAAATGCGTTCTCATTTCCCACATCTAAATATTTTCTTTGGTTCATGGAGTCATCGATTGGGACTTGATCCCCATTCCACTTGCAGAAATGCATCCCCAAAACATTACTGATCCAACACCATGGGACATGGTCTGCAAGACTGGAGCAAACTTTTTATGCATTTCTTTCCGCATTCGAACAGATTTCTTTTTAGGTGATACATGAAACTCAAAGGATCTTTGATCAGTCACTTTGTTCCAAAAGCTAAGAGGCTTATTTGCATATTCCCTTGCGAATTTCAATCTTTTTAATTTGTTCGTAGGAGTTATAGATGGTATCTTTCTTACTTTCTTACGTCTGCGAATTGTTCTTTCACCAACAAAACTTTTTTGGAGGGATTTCATTTCAAGCTCCAGACTTTTAGGGGTTAATGCAGGATTTTTGGTGAATTCTCTCAAAATGTGCCTGTCTTCTTTTAGAGTAGTTTTTCGTTTTCTATCCTTCCGTGGTAGATTTTGTACAGAATTCGTTCTTTTATATTTGTTTATTTGGTAGTGTGCGGTTTGTTTTAATAAATTCAGTTATGTGCATATTTGTTTAATAGACACGCCGCCGTCGGAATTAAATCTTGTGAGAATAGATGCTCTAAGTTCAATACTTAGTTCTTCCGTTTTAACCATTTTTGCCAAATCGGTGCCTTAATGAATTCAACTTTTTGGTATATGCTTTAAATTTGTAAAAAAAAATATTATAACTTACCAAGCATACAGAAGAACATCCGTCAAAATAGTTTCGTCACTCAGAAAATAGCACTTTAAATACAAAAAGAGCAGCCTAGCATATGACTGAGTTTGACCATCACGTGATCTATTATAACATACTTATTAACTTGTTATCGATTTGCTCTCATCAACCTTTAACCGTTATAAATTGTTATCACAAGAGCGAGAGATGTACATCTGTCAAAATAGTTATGCCGACCACTGTACTTCGATATACCAAGTTGGCTTCATTACAGTCCAGATCAAAATCTAATTAAGAATCTCTGAATCTCAAAATCTGGAACACGATACATGCATTCTTATGGAAAAACCTATCTCATTCTATGTCTCGCCAACAAAGTCCTTATTATATAAAACATGTTTCTGAGAAGCACTAAAAAACAAAACACTGCACTTGTGACCATTTTAGAAGAATCTTAAAATTCTTATTGTATCGAATAAGCCCATATTAAACAAAACATCAAATAAAAATACGTTATTATTTCAACACATTTGACAAAAATCTAGATAAAAGTTTGACCAACATTTTTCGAACGATACTGTATAAATAAAACAAATAGAATAGGACCAAGATGGCTACTCTGGGGGACACCAAAATTCACAATAAATTAACTTGAACACTCATTACGAAAATTAACACTATAACATCTATCTTTCAAATATGAGGAGATCAAGCTTATGAAAAAGCCGTTAAAACCTTCCTGTACTATTTTCAAAAGTAATGTGTTATGATACAATTTGTCAAAGGCCTTTTTGATATCAGTAAAGATATAATGTACTTGTTCACGGTTTTCAAAAACACGGTAGTTCATTATTACGTTTTTAGGACCTTTTTTTGTGTACTGGTATTATGAAGGAGCTCTTCCAGATAAAAGGTAACAGCGAATCATTTAAAGAAGTAATAAAAAGAACACATAACAAGTGTGCTTAAACTTTACTAAAACATTCGTCAAGTTGAAAAATATGTACTATTAAGGACAGTATTTTTACTTATAAGGAAATTGGTAGAATTTAAGTGGGGAAATTTAAAACATTGGTAGATGTGTCAGAAAATTAATAGTATTATAATCTTCAATAGCATTTTTGAAGTAGTATGCAAACATGATTGCAATTATCCTCAGCTCCGGACTATTTTATGGCGAATCAGCCATTAAGCTAGGGTACCCAACCCACATGTTTTCTTCTGACAATTAACGAATTTCAAAAAATTATCAGGATTATTTATTAAAGGTGTATTTCAATGCGTTTTTTTAAAATAGTCAAAAAGAGTAAAATAAAAAATGTTACACATTATCGTCAATATTTAGGACAAAATATAAGTGATCCCAATTAATGGTTAAAAGTAAACTTATATGTTTTTAATTCCAGCTCGTTTTTATTAGATAGCATATGAGTTGAAGCCATGTTTTCATTAATGTCCAGTGCAAGATGATGCGGTTTTCGTCCACAATTTTTACAGCAGAAGAAATCGCAGTTGCTTCAGAGAATATGGTTCGGAGAAAAATACCAGATGGAATGTTTTTCGACAACGGTTCTTCACACCGTTGACTTAAGCCTCATGAAGACTTGCCATCAGTTATAAAAAGTTCATTTGAAGATGCTGCATTTATTGGAACGTAGAAGTTATTATCGTCCATTTGAATGCAATTCAGATTGGGTAAATTAAAATCACCAACAACCAGTACATACTTCATCTTCAGGTTCCATAAGGAAATAAATGCTTTCTATAGAGTTGTTTAGTTTATCATAAACCTAGGTCTTGTAGCTTGGTGATATATAAATGCTGATACAATAAATGGATGTCCTGTTGCCATAGTATTTTTATGTCTGTTGATCAAAAGTCGTCAATTAGGTAAGAAGTGAAAGTATTGTTAATAGCGACAAGAATTCCGCCACCAACGGCGTGCGTTAAAATCTTCTGAATTGTGACAGTTGTTGAGCCATGTTTCCGTCAATATTGTGATATCGTATGGAAGATTGTTAATATTTTTGTAAACAATGCTGGTGTTTGTCCGATGTCCATTTACGTTTTGTTAGAAGATTAAAACTTTTTAAGCTTTTTCATAAACTCATGAACGATAATTGGTGATATGAGCAAGTGTTTGTCAATATTGATTATCTTCTAAATGCAAATACTTTTAAGGTCTTCTTGAATTGAAGAAATTTACTTTTTAAACATGAATTTGAAAATCATAAATGTCCCATGAACAGCAATAGTGACACGGTTTTTTGACATACTCGTATTGGGTTGTGTAAATTGAATCGGAAAGTCTTCACGTTGAGGAATATAGTTCAGATTATGAAGTATTTCTCTAAGCTGGAACATGCATGAAATTTTTCCGATAGTATATTTGTCGTGGAAGTAGTTTCCTTCCCGGAGATCGTAGTCTAGTCTACTATAGATCATACGGAGCAGTGAATTTTCGGCTTGCTCCGTCTATTGTTCTCTTAAGGCTTCATCCAGACGAGCTATTAAGCGACATAAAGTTGGTTTCCCTTGGAAGACTCTGAATTTCTTAGTATGCCTTATTTAATTATTATAAAAGCATTGCTTCCATGCTACGTTTAAAGCTGTTTTCAAGTTTATCAGTGAGATGTTTTTCCATGCTTAAGTTCTTAGTAAAGCAGACTCCTAGCGTCTTTCACCAAATCTACTCTTTCACCGTTTTAGTGACATTGCTCATTTGCGCACGATGTTCCTCCGCCATTCTTAAAAACCATAACTTAGGATTTATTTAAATTTACCACTAGGTTCCAAATTTTACAATATTTATCAAGCTTATTTATCATTAGCTGAATGGGACTGCGGCTTATACGCGAGCAGGACAATGACGTCAGCGAAAAGAAGAGCTTTAATGTTAACGCCTACATACTCAATTCCTTCTGGTAACGCTTCGACTATATCTTCAATGAAGAGAGCAAACCAACTTTGACAAAGCCCACAGACCTGTCTAACTCCTGATTTTGTTTGGAACAACTCTGGCAAGCATTGGCCATTCCACACTGATGCTTTGGCAGTCTTGTATAAGTTTTGCAATACTCTATCGAGCAAAAGTGACATTTCTATCTGGAAAAGCTGGTAAAATAGAGCAAGGTGTTGAAGTACAAAAATATGTTCGAAAGTGAAGTATCCCGATCTGAAGCCAGCTTGGAACTTTAAAGGCTGTATATTAAGACGATTCTCAATATTAACTTCCTCTTTTTTGAACCCTCACTTGAATCTCTTAAGGTATCAGTAATAAAGGATGGATAAGATTCTTCCCGTAGTACTTTCATTCCGCCTTCCCAATCATTGTAGCGTGTTCCAGGCGGAACTTTTGGCGATAAAAGAAGTCTTGTCTTGGCTCAAAGAAAACGTGATATCAACATCTGATATCCGTATTTTCTCTGATAGCCAGGCCGCTATCAAATCTCTGGACTCTGTCTCTACAAACTCTATAACAGTCCATAACTGTCGATCATCTCTAATGGAGATGGCGCAACAGTTTAATATTCACCTTTGCTGGGTGCCGGGCCATAGAGACATTCCAGGTATTTCTAGGGCAAATGAACACGCCAGGGACGGTACAATGCAGCCCATCCTACCACGTTTGTACTGGAATACCAATCGCTACTTGTAAACTGCTGCTAATACAAGACGCTGTGAGGAGGGCAGGCATCAGGTGGAACAACATCACCACGTGTCAAGTCACAAAAAACATCTGGCCAACCCTGGAGTCAAAACGTTCAAATTGCTTGCTCTCTCTAAGCAGATCGCATTTTTACGAGTAAGCTTGATAGTAGGTGTCATAACCGGACACTGTCTAATAGGAAAGCACGCCATGAGACTAGGCGTATTCTCAAACGACATTTGCAGAAGCTGTATGGACGAGGAAGAGGAAGAAACGGTTCTTCATCTTCTCTGCACATGACCTGCTCTAGGTCAAAAACGCAAGAATTACCTAGGAGAATTCTTCTTTAACGATCTAAATCATATCGTTATAATCAGCCACTCACGTTTCGTAAGGGACTCAAGCTGGTTCTATTGAGCTCAGGAGGAAGCCTCAAGATTAATGTGGTATCACAAGGGGCGATTAAACTGGCCTAAGTGTGTCCGTTTCCATCTTGGACAGCCACAATAACCTAACCTAACCTAAACTAACCACCTTTTACAATATTCATTAAGCTTATTTATCACACTAACTGTAGGAGCTGTGGAGTAAACGCGACCAAGACAATGTCGTCACCGAAAAGAAGAGCTTTAATTTTAACGCCTGTGTACTCGATTTCTGCTGGTAATGCTTCGACTATGTCATCAATGAAGAGAGCAAACAAACTTTGACTAAGTCCTGATTTCGTTTGAAACGACTCTGATAAGCATTGGCCATTCCACACTGATGCTTTGGTAGTCTTGTATAGGTTTTCCAATACTATATCGAACTTAAGTGACATATTTCTTTCTGGAAAAGATTGTTAAATAGGGCACGGTTTTGAAGTACAAAAATATGGTCGACAGTGAAGTATCCTGATCTTAAGCCAGCTTGGAACTTTTAAGGCTGTATATTAAGACGATTAACTTTCTCTTTTTTAAACCCTCACCTGAATCTCTTTAGGTATCAGTAATAATGGATGGATAAAAATCTTCCCGTAGTACCTTTGGTAGGGTGGTTATTGCGTAGGATTGTCACGCTAGAGGTCTCGGGTTAAATTCCTGATTGTGCCACAAAAACTGCCAGTTGTAAGGAATTGACAAACATTAAAATTATCCGTTTGGATTCTTCATATAAATTGTAGGTCCACTCCATCTCTGATATGATTCGCAAACAGCAATGGTGAAGAGTTGTAAACTACTAAGCCCTGATTCTTTATGGACTATTGCCCAATACAATTTATTTATTTATTTTGAAGAGTCTTATCATGCTGAGCAAATTCATGCGACATTCACTTAACGATTATTTGACTAATTATTTGTTCTTCATTTTTCCAACTACAGTGATTCACGAGTCACGAATAAAAATATATGTGAGTAGGTACTAACTTTTCCCTCTTGGACTGTAAGGTATATCCGGAGCCGGAGTTCATTTATATTGAAAAATTCTAATCTAACACTAGGTACGAGTCGGTCCTCAGTTCATCCAATCCAATCACCCATCCACCATCTAACCATCACCACATAGGTGATGACATTTATAAATTACACAAAATTAATTGGCTGTAAGCTGTATAACATGCAAGCCTTATACAGGATTTGCATAGCTAAAGGTCCTATTTTCTTATTTCGTTTTATTTTTTGGTGTGGCTCTATACTTGTCGTTTTCGTTAGCAGAAAAATGCTAAGTGAAGCTAATAAAAATGTCTGGAGAAGATAAGAATGTGTGAATAAGTGGTAAATAGGTTGTGTTTTTTTTAAGCTTTTTGTTTAAATTGGAGCTGGATTTGACTTTGGTTATAAATTGGTTACTATTTATTTAACTAGGAATTGGTTAAGTGGTGCGGCCGGTGGCGGTACGGTGATGGTGGTGTTGGTGGTTGTAGTCGTGGACTATATTAAGGTTGGTGTGGAGTCCTGTGGAGTTTCACTTATTCTTTTTTTTCTAAAATTCTTTTATTAGAAATGGAAAACGAATGTAAACGGCGAGGGAGGAGATGTTGATGATGATGGGGTATAAAGTTAAACCAGATGATTAATTATACCGGAAAGAATTAGGTCAGTGAGTGCGAGTGGGTGTTGCAGGCTCCCAGAAACGACCCACCGACGAAAAACCACTGACGACGACGACGGGAGGCTAATGATGTGGTTGCGACTTCTAGGTTAAGCCTTGATTTTTAACATGGAAATCTTAATATGTTTTTGTGGTTAAATTATAAATAAGATGGAATGAGGTTTACATGAATGACCTAGTTTCATGCGTGTATGTATGTTATTGATTCCTAAGGTTTTTTGGTAAGTCATGAATTCATCAAAAAAAAAAATAAGTTACTATGAAATGATGTTAGAAAATGCAGTAATTTCGGTTAATTTTGTTTTACAAAGGCTTATTTTTGATATTAATTCATAATTTGTTTAAAAATAGAGAGTTATTTGTTCGAAGTTGTAATGGGTTATTCATTTTGCATTTTTAAAAGTTTAGAGCTGGAATTCGACATCTGACTAAATTCTTAAACCATTTTTTTTTTTCAGTTGAAAGCCATTTATGAAAATGGATCGGTTAACTATCGCATAACCCATAATAAGTTGTTAAAACCTAATACAAAAATCGTCCACCAACGCAAGCAGGTGGCAAAATTCTGAAAATATTTAAAGAGACTTGGTTACAAATATTGAGAGGCCTGTGCACCATCATTTTGCTCGTACCACTGAAAATATCGCTGCTGCAAGTTAAAGTGTTGCAGAAGACCCGAATGTGTCGATTGGATCTACACAACATGCATATAAAGTCCAGCTCACACAACAGCTGAAGCCAGCTGAAGAATATGACTTGGAAAATATGTGGTTTCAACCAAAAATACTCCATTACCAAGATTGAAATCTCAGACTGGCATTTTGGTTTGCCTAAAAGCTAACTGCACACTAAATGTGAGAAAGTGTGCGTGAAATGTTGCAAAAACCAAATACATTCTCACATTTAGTGTTCCGGCTTCATTTTAGTCTTCAGGGAAATCTAAATGCTTTATTTTGGCCTTCGTTCAAAAACGAAAGAATCCTAACCAACAGAATCTGATGTGCTGACATGGTCTTAAACTGGAAGATTTGTATAGCTTTCTAATTTTAATCCAAAAAAGATACTGGGATGCGACCCACACTGATAACTTCCCATCCCGTCTGTCGATATGTCTTGCTTAAAAGTTTGTCTATATATACTCGTATCAACTTTTACCAAATTTGCGTACTATTTTTTGTAGATTTTATTTTTTATGAAAAAAACCGAAAATAAATTTTTACCAAGTTTTAGTATTGTTGTTTTTTTTTATTTTATTTTTTGTAAAAAAATTGTCAATTCGAATTTTTTAAAAATTTTACCAAATGTTGAAAACAATATTTCTTATAAGATAAAATTAGTTTGAAGCCAACATTTAAAATTTTTGACGAGATATTTGAGTCGAAAATCAATTTTTACCAACTTTTTTTTTAGGTTTTTATTTTTTGCAAAAAAACTGTCAATTCGACTTTCTCAACATTTTTCAAAATGTTGAAAACAATATTTCTTATAAGATAAAATAAGCTTATTACGAACTTTGAGTAATGTTTTTTTTTTAATTTTTATTTTTTATAAAAAAAAACAGTCAATTCGATTTTTCTCAAAATTTTATCAGATGTTAAAAACATTATTCTTCGTTACACAAAATTATTTTAGAGATTTAATCATGTTTTAGTCGTAAAATTTTGGAGGTGAAACATTTTTTTTCTCAGTTTTTTTTGATTTATACAATAAACCGTTAAATGGATTTTTTTCAAAAATATATTTCTTTGATATCACGTTACAATATATTATATAAAATTTAATTCAAGTCTCAAGCGTTTTCGGTTCGTAAGATATTTAGGGTTAACCAAAATTTTCAACTTTTTTCCCTTTCTGCATCTTTCTGCCTTATTATCTGTATATTGAAATCAATATCTCTCCTGGTTTTTGAGCTATGGACGATGAAAAAAACCTAGCGAACGTACGGACGTACGGAGGACTTGCTTCTACCGTGGACATTATCTTAACAAACTGTCAAGACTAATTATCTTGTCCTATAGTTGAAAATAATCTCAGATCCGATCACCTTCCGGTAATTATTGAGATGAACCATCAAGCAAAATATTCTTTCCCAGAAAGAAAATACAATTTTCATAAAGCTGACTGGAAAAAATTTCAATCAATTTTGAACAGTAAGTATGATACTTTTTCTCAAACTTCTGGATATACCATAGATGTTATTGATGATAATATTAATAAATTAGAGAAGAATTAGCTTAAATTTCAGTTTCTTTTATCTCAAAATCTCACAACTTCCACGATCCTGTGTTAACTGAGGATCTCAAAAAAAAAAAAAATTACTTTTAGAAACACAGTTCGACGTAGGTACCAAAGGCAGAGAACAAATTATCTGAAATTTCAACTAAAACTTCTTAACGAATTAGTAATGAAAAAACTTCAAGTTATAAGAAACAAGCATTAAAACAAGACTTTATCCCAGATAAAAAAAAACATGATAAACTAACTTGGAAACTTTAAAAAATTTTCAAAAGACAAAATTCAAAAATTCCACATTTAAATGTGGATGGCAATAAATTAAATACTTATCTCGAAAAGGCTTTGGAGCTAGCAAAATTTTTCGAAAACAGTCACACTAATACTCAGAGCTTTAATGATAGAATTACCAATGAAAAAATTGAAATAGTATAATTGAAATATTATTAAAAAGGAACTTAAACCTAAAAAAGCTCCTGGTGATGACAAGATCTCTAACAAGATAATTATAAATCTTCCAAGAAAATGCCATGTCTTTCTGAGCATTCTTTTCTATAACTGCTTCCTTCTAGGCTATTTTCCCTAAAGATGGAAAATTGCAAAGGTCGTTCCCATTCCAAAGCCTAACAAACCACTTACAGAAATCTTTTCTTACCGCCCAATAAGTTTACTTCCCTGCTTAAGCAAGCTGTTCGAAAAAATAATCTGTCTTAAAATGACAGAAATCGTTGAAACTAAAAATATCTTCCCACCAGAACAATTCGGTATTAAGACTTACCAAAGATTTAGAAAAAGCACTAAGACATAAAAAATATATTGGAATGGTTTCCTTTGATATTGAGAAAGCTTTTGACAGCGTCTGACATGACGGTCTTGTCCATAAGCTTCTAATAAACGGTTTCCCAATATATATTATTAAGATTATTAAAAGTTTCTTGAAGGAAAGAAAGTTCTTCGTTGAAATTTCACAACATAAAGCTCCGTTGTATGCTATTAAAGCGGGTGTCTCCCAGGGCTCAACCCTCTCCACCCTTCTTTACAATATTTATATGTCAGACTTCCCTGCCTTCAATCACTGCAAGAGATCATTTTTTGCTGATGATACATGTATTTACAGTATATCCGATAGTTGCCACTAAATTTTACTCAACCTTCAAAATGGTCTTGATGCGGTTCAAATCTATTTTTATAGCTGGAAAATCAAAATAAATCCTTTATAGACACAAGCTTGCTTTTTTACAAAGAAACGTAAGCAAAGCAACTTTCCACAAATAAATCTTTCAGTGTGTAATGCTCCAGTCCAATGGGAACAAAGTATTAAATATTTGGGTGTTATTCTTGACAAAAGCTTAACTTATTCACATCAAACTTCCGAAAGTGTTAAGAAAGGTCAATTTTTAATCGAATTCTGTATATATTATTCTCATCTCTATGTACTAATTATCTAAATGTATTATAAAAGGTTGACACTTAATGAATAAATAAATGAATGAATGAAAAAGTCAACTATTCACTTTGAAAGCAGTGTTGCCAACTTTTTTTACGTTAACGTCATGCAGTAAATGCTCAAAGTCAAGTTTGGATGCAGATCTCACATTGGGTGCCACCCTTTTTGTTAAAATCACTTTTGTGAGTATGTTTTTTAATTTTTAAAAGTACTCCACAAAAAAATCCTGAATCAGACCTTTCTAACAAAATTAAAATTGACCTTCAATATTTATAAAACAAAAATTACGTTGCATTTCGTTTTTCCAATTAATTAATATCTACAAAAATCTGTGCCCTGAAAAAAATGTCACTGCTAAACACAAAAAGTCCTTGAGAAACCATCAGCCGACGCAATTTACCAAATTACATTTGCTCTTCCAATAATATCCTCAATGACCCTAAAAATGTTTTATACAAATAATACCCATCAACTAATTAATAAACCCAATAAAGTAAATGTATATCAAAGAAAAAAAAATACATAAACCCCAAGCAGCAGACACCTTCAGCACGTTCAATTATTTCAAGAGCCATTATAATCATCTCTCTTCATAATAATGGCTCCTTCTATAATAAAAATACCCAACATAACCACAACAATTCATATTCTGAATTCATAAACGAAAATCAATTATAAATAATAATACTACAATTTTCGATATACTTGACTCGTATATAAAAGTATATACAATTCACATTTTTATATATTAAATAAATAATAATAAAAAAAATTAACAAATATTTATATTTAAACTTCATGCTAGAGAAGAGATTCACACATACATATATAATTATATTATATGAAATATGTCCTTGATCAGGTTGAACTGAGTTGGATTTGAGTGAGTTGAGTATTCTGGACAAACAGAAAGGACTGCACGAGTAGCGTTTGCTGTGTCGTCCTTTCTCCGACTCCTTTAATTGCTTTTAAAATGCACACCCTTTATGTGTGTGTAGATATTTCATATAAATATAGGTGCAGAAGAATAACACCAGCATCAATTAATTTAAACGAATTTAATTGGCATAAAAAGTGAAAAGGACTTTGAAATAAAATGCAAAAACAAAAAAACGACGTACGGAGAAAAAAAAAACAAAACTCAAGCACTACTGTACTGCGAACTTCGAAACCATTGGAAACCTCTTTATTACCCACTCAGACAGATGGAAAACTGAATTAAGTACATTTCGTATATTATTATAGTCCTATACCCCCAGACATAAACATAGCACAGACGAATGGCTCTTTTGTATAATATTTGCATTTTTTCTTTTACAATTTACGGTCAAATAAAAATTTTAAACACTTTTTAAAAGCGAATTGGTGTGCATTTGTTTTTGTTAAAACATACAAAAAAAAATAAAAGTTTTATACGTATGTTTCAGTTATGTATGAAAATGCAAAAGTTAAGCGCGTGCAATAATGGAATTACAAGAGTCAGACACCCGCAGTACACCAGACACTCTTGTTTTTCGTTGAGCTGCTGAATAAAAAAATGTCCTTTTCAAGGCGAGAATATGACCACTGGCCAGCCATCATAATTATATTGTCATCATCCACCTTCACATTTCTTTTTTTGGTTTAAATTGTTCATCTGTTTGGTTTATTAGTTGTTCAACTTTTTTTTATCACGACTGTATGATGCCGTAACGTATGCAATGAATGCTTAACATCAAAGGTGGGTGAGATTCCACATTGGGCGCCAATTTAGTTGTTAAAATCACTTTGAATTCGTCTGTTTTGCAATGTATTTACCGACTGTATGATGATATGTTATGTTTTAATGCATTTTGGCACATAGTCCTCACATTGGGCGCCACTTTTATTATGACATTCGTTTGTCATTCGTCTGCGCTGCGCGTCATTACAAATTGGAAGTTTTTCTAATTTCATATATTTTTACCTTGTATCATCATCCTTAGTTCGGAACAACTCGACATTTGTTTCGTATTTATGCCGTAATCTTTGAATTTCAGTAACTCATAGGTAGGTAGGTAGAAATGGCGATCTCAAGGCAACCTAGCCTGAGACCCAATTAGCGCAGTAGTGCGCCGTTTCGATACCAAAAACTCGTTTGACCTGTGATTGAAAGGGACAGATTTATATAGAGAAGCTTCATAGCGATTATGTTAGACCCATTTTGTCGCATTGAGAAAAAAGATTAGGTCTCTATTTCTTCTCTTAGATAGCTCATCAAGTTCGTGAAAAAATGCTTTACCAAAGTATTTCATTCTAGTGTTTGCCAAAGCAGGACATTTGCAGAGGAAATGGATTATGGTTTCACTTTCTCTTTGGTCACTTAAAAAACGTGTTGTAGAGAAAATATGTTATAGGAGATACCCAACTTCTGCGCATGAACTCCTTAAGGCCAATGTTCGGTACAAACCGCAACAATCCTGGCTATGTCTTGCCTTAGCCTGCACAGAAGATCGTTTGTACAGGTTTTATTATAGGTGGGCCATATATTCCCAGATATAATACAGTTGGCTAAATTCCTTAACCTTCGGTTTGATTCAGTTTGGTAGATAGAAAAGATTTTACCCTTCATAGCACCAAGAGGAATGTTAACCAATTTCGCAAGTAAGCTATGAAGGGCCGATCCTTCCTGGCTAGCTCGTCAGCCCGTTCATTTTCCACGATACCACTATGGCCCGGAACCCAGATCAGGGTGACACCGAGGTTAATATTCAGGCTCGCAAGCTCATCGCGACATTGTTGGACCAATTAAGATGAGGATGTGGCCGAGTTAATGGCTTTGACAGCTGCCTGACTTTCTGTAAAGATAGCCGCATTTCGGTTTAGGTTAGGGGGTTAGGGCTTTGTTTAAGTATCTTACAAAGCTTACAAAGTCAGGAAGCCTAAAGGATTTGGCTACATTTAGGGACTCAGGAAAGATCCCAGAACCAACTCCGCACTCCATCTTTGGGCCGTCAGTAAAGATGGACACGATGTTATCCTCCCACTCTTCTCTGGATGGGAAAATAACCTTAAAACCCTTACTTAGGCTCAAAGTAGGATTGCAGTAGTCGGTTTCTACCGAGATAATATCTGAGGAAATCAATTTCGTAGTGTTGCTGTGACCATAAGGTTTTGACAATCAGCTGTTTGATTCCTTCAGCCTAATAGCGCTGCAGGAAAGTATGTATTTAATAAAAAGGTAGATTGGTAGGAGATTTAAAATAACATTTAAGGCGTCCGTTGGGCAAGTACGCATGGCCCCTGTGGTGCCCACGCAAGTTTAATAATATTATAGGCTTTGCTAAGAGCAGGCCACCACACAATCGAACCATATGTTAAGATTGGGCGTACTACGGCTGTGTACGACCATAAAATCATCTTCGACTGAAGTCCCCACTTTTTGCCGAAAGTTTTGCTACAGGCGTAGAAAGCAACACAGGCCTTCTTAACCCGTACTTCAATATTAAGTTTCCAGTTTAGTTTAGGGTCGAGTATAACTTCCAAATATTTTGCACTGGAAGACAATGATAGGATTTGACCGTTTAGTCTAGGTAGCGTGAAGGGCGGTACTTTAGTTTTGGTGGTAAAGAGCAACAGTTCAGTTTTATTTTGGTTAACTCCTTTCTTCAAAGCTGACTCCTTGATTTCACTAATCACAGAGGTATACTTTCCTGACACCAATAGCACCAAATCATCCGCATAGGCTACCGCCTTCACTCCACATCTCTCTAATTTAACGAGAATTGTATCCATGACCAGAAGCCATAGAAGAGGCGAAAGGACACCAAACTGGGGTGTTCCCCTACTCACGTGTTTTGTTGCGATTGTATTGCCTAGAGTGGCTCGAATCTTCCTACCACTGAGCATGGAAACAATCCATTCTCGAATGAAGTCTTCTACACCGAACTTAACGTGCGATTCTTCTATAGATTTGGTAAGGACGTTGTTAAAAGCACCTTCTGTGTCTAGGAAGGTGGCAAGAGTAAATTCTTTATAATGGATTGTTTGTTCTACAGTACGCTTTACCTCATGGAGGGCAGTCTCCGTAGATTTGCCCTTAAGATAAGCATGCTGAGAGCTTTCGAGAGGTCATCCAACTAGGATTTCTGTAATCAAGAATGCGCTCCAAGGTTTTAAGCACAAAAGATGTTAAGCTTATTGGTCTGAAATCCTTCGCGGATTCGTGACCTCGCCTACCCACTTTCGGGATAAAAACTACTTTGACCTCAGTAACTCATACAAAGGAAAAATTAATTACTCAAAAGAAAGATGAAATGGATTTAAAGGAAAACATTTAATTTTCAAAACATGCTAAGAATTTGTGCTAACTTTTTTTTATCTAAGATCCATCGTTAATATTTTCTAATCTCAGTTGTTTTTGTGTATATGTGGTTACCTATCTGAATTCTTTAAAACGTTTTGGAGTATACTTGCTTACTTACTAAGATCCTCAGTCTTGTTGAGTCCGTTGGGGACTCCTTAAGGGGCATAGGGCCTTTACTACTCCTACGCACCATCGTGTACGGTTTCCAGAGATGTGTTTCAGCTCCCTCCAACTCTTACCTAGTGTCGCTGATTCTGCCTTGACTGTTTTGCGCCATGTACTTCTCAGTCGTCAAGCCCTTCATCCTTGTTGTATAGGTTCCTGACCTGTCCTTCTATCAAGGGCCCTAAGGATATTCGGTTTGGCCAGAAAATCTTTAGGATGTTGTGAAGATATCTATTCACGAAGGTTTGCAGCTTCCTTGTAATGGCTGATGTAACCTTCTAGGTGCTCTCCCTAAAAAACTTTCTTTTTAAGCTTATAGAGTTATTAATCCAAATTTTCGACAGCGTACTTAAAGCTGCTTTTGATTTGCAGATGATGTCTTGTTCGGTTTCAATTTCAATGGAGACGATGCTTCCATATGGTATTGAAAGGTCACCACTTTCTCCACAGGTTGTAAGGAGATATTTATTTGAGAGCATGGTCGGGTTTCGAGCCTGATCATTTTTGTTTTGCCGGAACTAGTTTTCAGACCCACTCTTGTTGTCATTTGATGAAGATCCTATAAGAAAGTAGCAGTGGAGTCTAATGACTGATTATAAAATCCCAATATAGAGGGACCCACGCTGAAATTATAAGTTTAGGCTAAATATGTGGGAGTAAAACTAGATAGAGATATCAATTGGTGCCTAAATACATTACACTATATTGTGATTGAATGCGTGAGGCAAAACAAGAACGGAAGCAATACTTAATCTTTAACCTCTGGACCTATATATATATATGAGACTGCTGCAAACTGTGAAATCGTTGTTACGGGCGATTTCAATGCACACAATTCTTCATGGCTTCAACATTCAGGCCAGATAATACCCGATTGAGTGTATGCAGAAATCTTTGCTGAGTTGAGCCCACCCGAATATCGGTCGTTGAAGGTCGAGCAGAAAACACTCTTGATTTGTTTCTTACCTCTGACCCTGATAAGTACGCTGTTAGTGTTGTATCTCCTCTAGGCACATCTGACCATTGTGTTATATCAGCAAGTTTCTTGTGTCAAAACTGTTCAGTTTAAGAAAGAGCTCCTAAGAGAACCGTTTGGCAATACGAGAAAGCCAACTGGGCGGCCTCAATAATTACTTCAGGATCTTTAACTGGTAACTATGCTTCCTTGATAGTGACGTTGACCCCAGCGCTGATATGATCACAAGTTTGATTCTCCTGGGAATGAGAACTTTTATCCCGAATAGGGTTAAAAGCATCAGACCCAAGGAAAACGCATGGTTCGATGCGAGCTGTAGAGGTTATTAGGGCCAAAGAGGTAAGTTTACGTTGCCAACCATACTGAGGGAAGCCGGAAAAAGTTTAAACAAGCCAGGAAGGCCTGCAACGCCCATATATATTCGACGGACCAAATTTTTACGTGACCAAAAATTACGGCAAAAAATACTGCAATATCCCAAAGGCAATGAAATTTTTGGTCATTTGTAAAAACATGAGGAATTCTTCCTCGGTTCCTACGCTCATTGTGAATGACACTCCATTTGTTACATCTTTAAAGAAAACTCATCTCTTTGATAGGCAGTTCGCAGCCAATTCAACGCTGCCAGTGAGTGTTGTGACTCCGCCTGTACTTGATCGAGTTAATGATTCTATGGGTCAAATCTTTTTTCGCAGTCGTACGGTGGCGAGAGAGCTTTTTCATCTGTCTTACTCCTCAGGTCTCTTTCCGAGAGGATGGAAAACTGCATTTATCCAGCCCATCTCCAATAAAGGCGAATCTTCCTAAACTTCTAATTACCGATCGATTGCACTAACGTCCCTTCTTTCCAAGGTCATGGAAACACTGATTAATTATCAGCTCAAAAAATATCTTGAAGATCGAAAGCTTCTTCATGACGGGCGGTACGGCTTTCGAAGCAATAGGTCCAAAGTTGATCTCATGGTTTATCTCACCGAACAGTTTAACAAATCTTTACATAGTTTTGGAGAAAGTAAGATTATTGCACTAGATATTTCCAAAGCATTTGATAGGTTTTGGCACCAGGCTCTCTTATCGAAAATGCGTGCTTTCGGTTTTCATGAATCCCTCCTTCATTGTATTAGTAATTAAGTTTCGAATCGTTCAATACAAGTAGTATTGGATGGATTCAAGTCTGAAAACCACAAAATAAATGCTAGTGTGCCCCAGGGCTCTGTTCTATCTCCAACACTCTTTCTCATTTTTACTTGCGACATATAGGAACTATATGGCAAGTTAAGCATTCGTGCAAAATTTCGAACTCAAGATTTTAATCAAACTTGATATTACGATGGTAGAGAAGTCGAAAAAAGTGGGTCCCGCGATTCCGTCCGGTCGGTTTTGTCTGTCTGTGCACGCTCCTACAACCTAAGCCATTGATTGGATTGAGTCCAAACTTGGAAGTTAAGGTTTTGAGCATATTCGCTTTAGGCGTTTTTTTCATTTTTTTTTTAAGATCCAAACTAACAGTGGGCACCATACAATTTTTTTGGTCAAAAAACGAAAATTCGAATTTTCTCAAAAACAAACCGATAGATTTTCTTTAAATTTTCTTTAAAATTTTATTTTTAATTTGGCTGCTTTTAGTAAGAAAAACAGTTTTCTGTATTGCTCAGGAAAGGTACCGCTCATAGAACCGTTATTTTGTTATTTAATTTTCTCAGCAACTTATAAACCGATTTCAATAATTTTTTTTCTGAATAAGCTCTTATATTGTTTTAACAATATTTGATTGTCTAAAGTGCAATTTTTTGTTATTTGGATTTTTAAAAATATATTGAATTTGATTTTTTCAAAATTCGATATCTCAAAAACGGGTCAACATTTTTTTACGAAATTCAAACGTATAGCGTATATTAATAATCTCTAAACAACTGCGTACCAAAAATATTTTTAGAACAAAATTGAAAAATTTTATATATAAAAAATTAATTTAAAAAAAAACCGCTCTAACGATTTGCAAAAAAAAATGTTGAAAAATCAAATGTTTTTTTATTTATAAAATGGCGTTTAAATTTTTGAAGACAAACTTATTTTTCGGGCGAAATTTTGAATCTTCAAACAGTTTTTTTTTTAATATTTTAACTGTGCATGAGCCCGAAAGAGCGCATTATTTTAACAAAATTGTAATTACATTTCTAGCTTTTATCTAAATTAATGCATTTGGTACATATTTATGTATTTTTATAACTAAAATTATATCCATGTAGCGCAACTGTATCGGATATGATATATTTAATCAACAAGCTATTTTAAAGTGTCTATCAAGAAGTAATATCTTGGTAACTTTGTATATTTGTGATTTTAAAACATTATTCTTTACGAATAAGGTTGTTTCACACATGATTTTTTCCTTCGCCTATATAAAAGAATAAATACTTAGTACAAGTTAAAGAAACGGGCCAGAAAGAGTATATGTATTTTCTATTAGAATATCTATTTATAAAGGTATTACATACAACTTCTACAACAACTGCTTACGTGTCACTTCATAACTAAAATCCAAAGCACATAAAAGCCTGACTGTAAACAACAAATGAATAGCAATTTCTTGTACCTGTTCGTATGTTTGTTATTTTTTTAAACTTTAACAAAATAAACAAACTGAACTTAAAAACTCCATGTTAGCGCAGAAAACTTATAGTAAAGAAGGAATGTAGTATGTACCTTTTAGCTACCAATAACATTCCTTCATTATCATCATAAATATGTTCTTATCTATCTATCTGCATAAAGCTAAGCACGCCAAGTGAACTATTCTATGGTCGTTTTAGACATCTACCTGATACCTAACTACACAACCAATAGGCGATCGCTTTTGCAATTTAAACATTCATGGTCTGCCTCTTTCTTATCTTATTTATTTTCCATCCTGGTTCTTCTAATATGAAATTACAATAAAGCTATCTAAAGGAAAAAAGTTTTCAAGGAACAAGTTGAATCTATATGAATAGCATCGTAGCTTTATAAATAATAGAAACCATTTTTCATATACAGAGATCGTACCGAAGTAAAAGCAGACTTACGAGTATGAATGTAAATAAAAACAAATATCGGTAAATGATCCTAAACAGCAGACGTAAGCATGCAAAAGTGTCTTTCATCCCCGTTTTAGATACAATATGAAGCCATTTTGTTTTACTTTTCCGTTTTTTATATTAAGTGCATTGATATAAAAAAACAAAAACAAATTCATCTACCTTCATATGGAAGTTTTTTTATGTGAAAACATATACAAGAATAGACTCAAATAGAATGAAGGAAATTGTGTAGACTTTCTGCTTATGGGAATGGAAATAATATTTTTCTCTCGCTCCCGCTGAATTTCTCCACTTTCGATACTAACGCCACGCCAACGACTCGGCATCTGGCGAGAGTGCTATGGTTTTCATATACAAAGATCGTGCGGTTTTTTTTTGACAAATTGAAGACAAACATATTTTACAGGTATTTTTAAATCTTATATAAGTACTTTTTTAAACAGACTCTTAGCATACAGGAGCAAGTTCGTGCGACCCAGTCGTGCAATTTATTATTAATGATCTCCTGTCTGCAACATCTAATCCAATACATTGTTTCGCTGACGATAGTACTCTTAGCTTTTCATATTCGTTTTCAGACTTACATCACTCTTCTTCGGATGTGGAACTGCAACGGCATCATTGGTAACAGGATACTCCAAGAAACCTATTAAAGATGGAAATGTTTTGAAAACAGTGCCACGCCTAGGGAATTATAGACTTTACTACGGCCTTTAAGCGCAATACCAGTTCAAAACCTTTTTGGTTACAATTAAAAGAAGATGCGGTTTACTACCGATATGTGCGATTGTGCAAAGGATGCAGAAATGAGGAAGAACAAGAAGACACTCTTTAATTCTTAAGCAGACACTTCTTTAATAATTTTGAAGAACTTGAAGATTTTCCAAGAAGCTGCAGATTAGCCTTCATTGAAGCCTCTGCATGACTTAAAAATAAACAATGCGTAAAATCATGGGATTAATCACTCCTTTAGAGAATTCAGAGTTTCACAATGGATAACGCCATCAATAGCCAGTTCATAAACCTAACCGAACCTGCCTTGACTGTGCTTTTTTCCATGCTCAATTGAAATTCATATTTTTATTTGTAATTATTGCACACATACACACTTGACCATAAATAAAGAGCAAAACAGGTCGCACGTTGGGCGCCAATTACCATGCATAAACATACAAACCTCTATATGCTATTTATCGATTTTTATGACCCAAAGCTTCTTGCATAACGACAGAGCAGACTGGAGTCAGGACAAACGACGTTATTATTATCTTCACCACCTCTAGTTTTGGTGAAAGCTGAGTGTCTGGTTGGTTTATTACTTCTGCAAGCTATCCATTTCTCTTACAATTGGATGCGTACTCTCGTTCGAAGTCAAACTGATTTTTTTTGGCGTGCATAATTTGGAGTAATAATTTCCGTTGAATTAAAAAGGAAAAAAAGTAAAAAAAAAAAAAACGGACCTTACATTGGGCGCCATTTTTGCAATGGAAAAGTCACTTTGTATCCGCTTTACGTCGTCATCGGTTGTTGGTCATTGGTCGTTGGTCACTTGGGATTGTTTTTTTGTGTGCTTCTGCCGCTGCCGCTGCTGGTGGTGCTGTGTAATATTGTTATTGATGCTCTGTAAGTGAGATGTAATTAAATGCACGCGTGTATCGCATGGCCACAAAAACCACTTTTTTATTTCCATATATAGCTGGTGCTCATTTACAAATGTGGTAATTTGCTCCAACACAAAAACGATAAAAAGTAATTTATAAAAAAGAAAAACATATAAATAAATAAATATAACAGCGAGATAATATGAAGAGGACTTTAATTACATTGAATGATAATTCTGACTGCACTCTGGCTGCTGCAATTGCTTTGGTGTCATTTTTTTTTAATTTTCCAAGCCATTTAAAAGTTGTATTTTTGTATTTTTGTTACACCATAAAGGGATCGGTTTTTTGTCTGTCTCATTTTTGGTAATTGTCTCCTATATCCTACTGCAACTGTGAATTGTTCCGAGCGCAGTCTAAAGGGTTTATTTGGCTAAGCTGGAAATCCATTTAAGCAGCAATAAAGTAAATCGTTGGATTATGAAACGAATCGCTTGGATTAAGAGATATTTAATTAGGAAAAATAATTTAAATTACATTTTCATTGTTTGGTTTTTGGTCATTAAAGGTCTGTGGTAGGTGACCAAAGTTATGATTGGTTTAAAAAAGCCAAACTAATAAAGAACGGCGATGGATTTTTTTTAATTTAAACTATCAGAATTGTTTTTTAAAAAAAAGTAAAACAAATTTTTATAAAACATAAATTCGTCCAAAATAATATTTCCAGAAATCACGAAAGTCAAATATAAAATAATAATAATTCTGTGGACGATACAAAAATATATGAACAATAAATTTAAAAGACCACAGAATTCTTGTGAACTTTTTAAAATTTTAAATCTCAGTTGACCGCACGATACTTTGATATTTTTAAAAAATTACCTGTTTTAATTACAAAAACTAAAGATTAATTTTTACAGCAAAGTAACCGGTGTTTTTTATGAAGGTAACATTTTAACTTCCGGTAATTGTTTCAACTGTCAACTGTTTTAGTTTGATTTCACATTTTAACATGAATAGATAGACCGACTTCTAAACGTCGTCGATTCAAAATTGAGAAAATGTGTTTTCAAAATCATGGTTCTTTTCGTATCGCACGTATACAGTTAAAAGGGTAAGTCAATAAATAAAATTAAAGTATTGGGAGTGATCATAATTTATTTTCAAGTGTATCTTGATACACCGTTATACGAGTATACACAAAAACTGTACGGTATACTTAATGGGTTGGTGATGGAATCTGTCCGTACTTTTTTTAAAACAATGCTGCTCAAAGCGTTACAGGAAATGGTGGAAATGGTTTCTTGTTTACGAATTGAATGATGGGCTGGAGTCACATTTTCAACAAAATAGCGTTGATGTGGTCCATCACACAATTCGTGCCACGATTAATTTATTTAACACACGGAGCCGTAAATTGGTCTCCAAAATCTGTGATTTAACACAGCGGCAAGACTATTTTCTGTGGGATTTGTAAAGTCGCTATTCTACACCTATATGCCCGAACTGAATTCTGTTTTTTATACTGAACGCTCACATAAGAGCATACGAATACCCTTACAATAATTAGACACAATGCCAATATTAGGAAATAAGGATAGGATTAAAAAATATAAACCGATGCACATTTTAATGAGTGGGAAACATGGAGCTTGTTAAAGCATTCCACATTCGTGTAGTGTGGCTAAGGAATCAATATAGTTAACAGTACGTCCGAGATTGGACTCAAAGGCAAACTGATGGCCATTCCTTGAAGTACAGGTATTAAGTAAAATTAAGTGGCGCAACAATCCATCGAGAGTTAGAACCTAGGAACTTACAACTCTCAACCATTCCTGTGTGCGAGTAATGTTGTTAGGAATGGAGGAGACCTACAGTTTTTAAGTCGAATCCGAACGACTAATTTGAGAAAGCACTTTTCATGAAACTCTTGGAGAATTTGTCACGCAACTGACTGTTGAGCATTGTTTATAAAAATAATGGTAGGCATGAGACCTTGCAAGGATGCTCAAGAAAAGCAAATGTCTGAGTCTTACTCAGATCGTTCTCTTAGAATGATCTTCAATCTATTTTAGAGCTCTCTGTTCAATTCTACCCAAAAGACTCAATTACGTTTTTTTTGGTGCCAGGCTAAATATAAGAATTACTCGTATACTCGAGTTTTCGATGAATAAAAGCTTTGTTAATTATACACAGATCAGAGGGGGTAAAGAACTTCTTGCGTCGTCTCATGAAACCCAAACACTCAGTAGCATTTTTAGTGATGTCAAATATATGATTACTGCACCACAAGTTATTTGTGAAGCCTAGAATAAGGATGAGAATCTTAAAACGAATATGAGAAGGTGAGGGTACTGTCGTCAGCGAAACAATTTAGTAGGTTAAAAGCTTCAGAAAAAAGACCATTTATAAAAATAAGGAAGAGTATAGGAGACAAAACAGAGCCCTAGGGTTCACCAGCGTTTATGTTGTGGGTATCAGATTTGAACCCATCCAATACTACTTCAATCGATAAGATAAGATAATTACTAACCCAACAAAAAAGAGATTCGTCAATATCAAAAGCACGCATTTTCTATCAAATGATTTTGAAATATCAAGAGCAGTAATCTTACTTTTTCCAAAACGATGAAAAGATTTGTTCCACTGTTCGGTGAGATAAACCATGAGTTCATCATTGGACGTATTGCTAAGAAAACCGAACTACCGGTCATTAAGAAGCTTTCATTCTTCAAGATATTTCTTTAGCTGAAAATTGATAAGAGTTTTCATGACCTTGAATAGAAGGGACATAAGTGCAATTGGAGGTTAGTTAATGGGGGTGGAGGATTGGCCTTCTTTTCATAAACTTTAAAAGTAAAAGCTTAAATAGTAGGTTTTATCACTGTTAAGGAACACCTCTTCCGAACTATAGCGGGGATACTATCCGAGCCAATGCACTTGTGAATGTCAAGATCTTTTAGTACTCTACCAACTGTACGAGCAACCCACAGAATCGTTTACGCTTTTGGATCCAGGAGGAGTTATGTCACTCATTGGCAGTATCGAAACAGCCAACTGTGCTGCAAGTTAACAAAAGGAGTGCCATTGAAGACGAGCCGAGGAACTGACGATGACCATACATTTTTACTACATTTGGGACATCTTAATATTTGTTGATGTAAATTCTGGTCATGCAAATTTACTCAGTCGAATATTTACATTTCGGTTTTCTTCAGTTGGGTTTGCTTTATAAATAAGGAAGCTTAGATCTTTACAGTTCGAGCCAAACCCATACGTTTCCGATTTTTGTTTTAATTTTTAACTTTTCAAAATCTTAAAACGATCTTAAAGCTAGGCAAAAATTCTTAAAAAACTAGAATTAATTTCAAAAACTTAAAAAAAATATCTTACTGGCCCTAGGCGGGTGCTCTTAATTAATCCATTATATTATAACAACTGCCTTTCGGCCTAAGAGCAATTTTAATAATAAAAAAGAGGCTGGGATGCGACCCACACTGATAACTTCCCATCCCGTCCGTCGATTTGTCTTGCTTAAAAGTTTGTCTATATGTACTAGTATCAATTTTACCAAATTTGTGTACTATTTTTTTATTTTATTTTCTTTGAAAAACGGACTGTTGGATTTTTATATAAAAATCACTGAATATCGAAAACAATATTTTTTGTAAAAAAAAAATAAGTTTGAAGCCAATATTTTTAATTTTTGAAAAGCTATTTGAGTCGAAAATCAATTTTTACCAACTTTTGTTAATTTTTTTTTTAGGTATTTAATTTTTTGTACAAAAACTATTAATTTGATTTTTTTTCAAAATTTTACTAAATGTTAACAACAATAATTTTTGAAAGATAAAAGTAGTTAAAAGCCAATATCTACAATTTTTAAAAAGATATTTGAGTCGAAAATCAATTTTTACGAACTTTTATAAATTTTTTTTGTAAGGTTTTTATTTTTTGTAAAAAAACTGTCAATTCGATTTTTCTCAACATCTTTCAGAATGCTTAAAACAGTATTTCTTATAAGATAAAATAAGTTTGAAGTCTAACTTTCAAGTTTTTGAAAAGGTATTTGAATCCATATTCAATTTTTACCAGCTTTTGTTAATTTTTGTTCGGTTTTTAATTTTTTATAAAAAAACTGTCATTACAATTTTGTTCAAAATTTTAATGAATGTTGACAACAATATTTTTTGAAAGATAAAAGTAAATTAAAGCCAATATCTCAAAGTTTTGAAAAGATATTTGAGTAGAAAATCAATTTTTACCAATCACGTTACAGTTTATTATATAAAATTAAATTCAAGTCTCTAGCGTTTTTGTTTCGTAAGATATTTAGGGTTAACCATAATTGTCACCTTTTTTTCAAACTGCTATGGTAAAAAAGCACAAACCCAATTTTGTTGAGAGTCCTTTCTGCATCTTTCTGCCTTATTATCTGTATAACAAAATTTATTTGAAGTCGATATCTCTTCTGGTTCTTGAGCTATGGACGACGAAAAAAACGTCGCGAACGTACGGACGTACAAACGTACGTACACACGCACGCACAGACATCTTTCTAAAAATCTTTTATTTCAACTCTAGGGACCTTGAAACGTCGAGAAATGTCAAAATTTTCAATTTGACAAATCGGACCCATTACAATAATTTCCTATAAAAAAACTGTTTTTTGACTTAAATATTTTTTCAAAACTTTGAGATATTGGCTCTGAACTACTTTTATCTTTTAAAAATATAGTTGTCAACATTCAGTAAAATTTTGAGGAAAATTTATTTTTTTTACAAAAAATAAAAACCTAACAAGAAAAAAATACTAAAACTAGCTAAAAATTTACTTTCGACTCAAATATCTTTTTGAATATAAAAAATATTGTCTCCAAACTTTTTTATATCACAGAAAATATTGTTTTCGATATTCAGTAGTTTTTTACTTGCGACATATAGCAACTACATATATGGCAAGTTTTGCATTCGTGCAAAATTTCGAACTCGAGATTTTAATCAAACATGATATTACGATGGTAGAGAAGTCGAAAAAAGTGTGTCCCGCGATTCCGTCCGGTCGGTTTTGTCTGTCTGTCCACGCTCCTACAGCCTAAACCATTGGGTCGATTGAGTTCAAACTTGGAGGTTAAGGTTTTGACAGATTCGCGTTAGGCGTTTTTTTCATTTTTTTTTTAAGATCAAAACTAACAGTGGCCACCATACAAATTTTTTGGTCAAAAAACGAAAATTCGAATTTTCTCAAAAACAAACCGATAGATTTTCTTTAAATTTTCTCTAAAATTTTATTTTGTAACTTGGTTTATTTAATAAGAAAACAAAAATTTTGTATTGCTCAGGAAAGGTACCGCTCATAGAACCGTTATTTTGTTTTTTAATTTTCTCAGCAACTTAAAAACTGATTTCAATAATTTTTTTTTGAATAAGAAATTTAAACGTATAGATTATATTATCAATCTCTAAACAACTGCGTACCAAAAATATTTTTAGAACAAAATTGAAAAATTTTATATATAAAAAATTAATTTAAAAAAACCGCTCTAACGATTTTCAAAAAAAAAATTTGAAAATCAAATGTTTTTTATTTATAAAATAGCATTAAAATTTTTGAAGACAAACTTATTTTTCGGGCGAAACTTTGAATCTTAAAATAGTTTTTTTTTAATATTTTAACTGTGCATGAGCCCGAAAGAGCGAATTATTTTGACAAAATTGTAATTACATTCCTAGCTTTTATCTAAATTAGTGCATTTGGTACATATTTAATTTATGTATTTTTATAACTTAAATTATTGTAAATACCAACGATGGCCGCCCATGTTGCGCAACTGTATCGGATTAACTTTTTTCAACGTATACACATTATACCTATTTATAAAGGTATTAGGTAGGCGTAGGACTTCTACAACTATTGCTTACGTGTCACTTCATAACTTAAATCCCAAACGCACAAAAGACTGACTGTAAGCAAAACATCAATAACAATTTTTTGTACCTGTTCGTATACTTGTTATTTTTTTAAACTTTAACAAAATAAATAAACTGAACGTAAAAACTTCATGTTAGGGCTAAAAACTTATAGTAAAGAAGGAATGTAGGATGTACCTTTTAGCTACCAATAACATTCTTTCATTATCATCATAAACCTTATCTATCTATCTGCATAGAGCTAAGCACGCCAAGTGAACTATTCTATGGTCGTTTTAGACACCTACCTGCTACCTAACTACACAACCAATAGGCGATCGCCTTACAATTAAAACATTCATGGCTTTGTTCTTTCTTATCTTATTTATTTTCCATCCTGGTTCTTCTAATATAAAATTACAATAAAGCTATCTAAAGGAAAAAGCTTTGAAGGAACGAGTTGAATCTATATGAATCGCATCGTAGCTTCATACATAATACAAACCATTTTTCATATACAAAGATCGTACCCAAGTAAAAGCAGACTTATGAATGTAAATAAAAACAAATATCGGTAAAAGATCCTAAACAGCTGACGTAAGCATGCAAAAGTTTGTTTCATCCCCTTATTAGATACAATATTAAGCCATTTTGTTTTACTTCTCCGTTTTTTATATAAAGTGTATTGATATAAAAAAAAACAAAAACAAATTCATCAACCTTCATATGGAAGCTCATATCCAAGGAGAGAATCAAATAGAATGAAGGAAATTGTGTAGACTTTTTGGGTCGAAAATTAACTATCTCCCTTATTCTGCTAGCTGTTTAAGGTAATGGAAATAATATTTTTCTCTCGCTCCCGCTGAATTCCTCCACTTTCGATACTAACGCCACGCCAACGACTCGGCATCTGGTCGCACTAAAAGTTTCTGCTCTGAGAGTACTATGGTTTTCATATACAAAGATCGTGCGGTTTTTTTGACATATCAAATGGCATTTATATCTTTGAAGACTAACTTATTGAACAGGTATATTTTTAAATCTTTTATAGGTACTTTTTTCAACAGACTCTTAGCATACAGAAGCAAGTTCGTTTTTTCATAAAAAAATAAAATCAACAAAAAAAAAATGGTATGAAAATTTGTTAAAAATTGATGTTCGGTTCTTGATACCTCTAAAATTAATTTAATTCATCAAATTTGTAAAAATTTAAGAAATGCTACTAAAATTGGTAAAAAAAATGTTCGACTAAAAATCTATTTGGCAAAACTAGATTTTCAAATTAAACTATTTCTTTATATTAAAAATATTGTTGGTAATTTCAATTTTGTAAAAATATTTCAACTAACAACTTTTAAAACCCAACACGAAAAACTACAATTTTTGAAGCAAAGCAAATGGACAGATGGGATGGGAACTTGTCGGTGTGGGTCGCACCCCAGCCTATTTTTTTTTTGTGCCACCGTGACTGTCCCTAATCTAATCTTAAAATCCTTTAGTAATCCGGCCAAGAACAAACGCCTTAGACAACTTTTAATGACATTCTTAATTTGAAGCCATCAAAACTCTATCTCTTAGCTCCCTATCGGAAACAGTCCTACTGAACCGAAGGCGCTCGGCTCCGTCTAGTGCGAGGACGAGCCGACTGTAAAGAAGTCTTTCATCTACAGCTTTACAGCTGATGTGGTAGATTAGCGAAACCGCTTCAATATCCTGTATCAATATAAAGAAAAGCTTTGGACGGAAAATTGTACGTGTACTTTCATAGTACTCATTGTTGGGGTAGTAAAGTAAGCCCCAAAAATTAAGCTGTTAGTCGACGACATCGCTCTAGCAATGGGACCCCTACCAAGCTTCAGCAAGAAATTAAATATTCTGTTTCTGTTGGCTCTGTTGTATAGAACCTGGTTGGAATAGTAATGTTTGTACTCCGACTCTAGTTTTATGTCTAGTCTAATGCAACGTCTCAGACATTGTCTCTCAAACACCCGAATCTTCTCCATTTGCTGCAACGTTGAACCATACCAGGCACCTATAGGCAAATATCGGTCGGATAAGGGCCATGTAGCAAATCACCTTCACCATGCAGTCAAGACAGCTGCTAAAAAACAACCGTTTTGTCACGGAAAAGGCTCTTCCAGCTCTGGCCAGAGCAGCACTCCTATATCTGTCGAAATACAAGTACTGATCCAACCAGATGCCAAGGTACCTTACTACACTTTTAATCGCTAGTGGCTTTCGATTTGTTCCAACGATCACTAGATTTTTCCAGTTCTTTCTCGTATCCCTTGAGGCTCCATACAGCGGAGTCCTGAACAATATATAGTTTCGCATTTCTGAAAGTTGACTTTCAACTTTCAGTCATCGCAATATTGCTGAATCTTGTCGAAGTCACCCTGCAAAAGTGTCTTGATAACCTTAATTTCTGGGGCCTTTCTGTACGCAATCGGCGTACGCTATTGCCTGAGTAAAACTTGCTTTCAGATCACTGGTGTAAATTCTGAACAAAATCGGCGAGTTAACCGCTCCCTGCTGAAGACCATTTTTAATATCAAATATGTTGGTAGACGCTAAATTGCCAATTTCGACAACAAACCACCATACGTTTTCTTTCGGTTTAATAGATTTAATCCTTTTCGATATAAAATTTCTCATTTCACAAAGAATTAAGTTTATAATCATATCTGCACTTGAATCCAAGGCACTATCGAGGAAGCATGGTGTCCAGTTAATGTTCCTGAAGAATTCGTTGAGACTGTCTCAGTTGGCTTTTTCATATTGCGGTTCTCGTAGGGGTTTTCTTTTTAACTATGTTTTTTTTTCGGAATGAGATATTAGCAGATATGACACAAAGGCGATGAAAGAGTGATGATCTTGGAGAACAATATTTCATGCATTACTGGCGATATACGGCTACAAATTTTATAGATAATCATCGAAATTTGGATATCTTCATTAGATTACATTCAAGCCAATCTTGGAAGAAATCATATTTTATTTATTTTGGTTTATTTCACTTCTACTTCCTTAAAAATACCTTTTAGTCATGAGGCCAAAACAACGATATAAAATGAGTTTTTGTGTGTTTTAAATGACAATGTAAATCTTTCAAAAACTTCAAATATTTGTGACCTCATTCGCTTAACCAACTCGAAGTTCTAAAACCCGTCCTTGTGGCGAACTACACAAAAATGCAACGTATTACTTTTGAATATTGTGTTTGATCCGTTTTGTTTGCCTGGTTTACTCATTTTGGTCTTATGAAATAAAAATTTCCTGCTTCTTTGTTGTCATTGTCACCAAACTATATCCTTTCATTTTTAATGTTCACTCGCATATATCCTGCGGAATTTAATCTAAACATTTTGAAAACTTCTCAAACCAAACATACAAAAAAAAGATGTAGATGTTGAAACCCACAGCAAACCTTAAGTTGTCCAAGAAGGCGAAAAAGAAATCTGTGATTTTCTTATGTTATTAACTCTCTTTCTCTCTGCCTCTTATTTTTCTCCTTGTTCTTGTTAGTTATCCTCCCCTGGTGCTGCTGCTGTGAAGATGACGACAACGCTTTAAGGATTTCTGCATGGTGTAGTTGTCCTTGCTTGCATGGTTTTCTAACAGAACAAGCACAAGTCTCAACTTTCATCCGATTAAGTTTTTGAATCTTTTTCCTTTGGTTTTCTCTGAAGAGATCCTCCAGCCTCGTTCCCCTCACATAAAACTGAATATGGAACCGATTTTCTAGAAGAAATTTTCTTCAAAAGGATTTCATATCCTCGACCAAACCCAAGGAGTTTGTTCAGCAGGCTCCACAACGACTCAATCTTTGACAGATGTTTACACCGCCACCATTACCCACATCTGGGGCTGAGGAGCAAGTACCGAGAAATGAGAACCGAGGACGACCCGTTGCCACTGCATGCCATCCAGGCAACACCACCCGTCGTTCGTCGCCCTCTGCCTGCTGCCTGCAGCCCAGTGCCCTCCCGCTTCAACCAACATCCGGTGAACAAGTTCTCGTCTTGCTTAGTGGTCAGTTGGTGGTCGGCTTCCGTTCTTCCGGAATAGTTTTAGCTTCCTCACTCATCCTCTCTCTCCTACTTAACTCCCCTTTCTATACTACGCAGTGTTCCCAGGTTTTCAAAAACAAAATCCCCCTTTTCTGACACCAAAACACTTATTTTTCCCCTTGAACGAAAATAAAAATCCCTAATTTTCCCCGAAAAAAGTGATTAAGATTTTCATGTAATTTTTATAAAATTTTATTGTTTATTTTTTCATACATACATACTAAATATTCATACAAAAAGAAAAACAATTCAAAAAGTGGACTTCAGTATGAAAAAAAAAATTATTTTTTTTATGAGTTCCATCACAATGGAGATATAATAATAAATAAATAATAAATTAAAGAAATACAATTCAAAAAGGTCACTTCAGTTTATAAATACATTAATTCTTCGTATAAGTACCATCACAATTGAGTTAAATAAATAATATAAGTACAAAAAGTAAAAATATACTTTAAAATAAATAAATAAATAAATGTTTTTTCACATATGAGTTTATGTTATTATTTGTACATGGAATTGTTATGTAGTGCAAGACAATCTTTTTCAACAACAAATTCATAGCAACTACCTTTTTTAAGCAGAGCTTTAGTATGCAATATTCCACTT
>NW_026605313.1:0-79117 GCF_945859685.1 Eupeodes corollae
CTTGATTAGGAGTATCTTTTTCTAGTACATGTCAAGTATCTTTTTTGAAGTCTTGATCGATTTTGGGGGTTGGGAAGGATCAGGTGATGGTTTTGGGTGTGATTTGATTTTCGTCTAGAAGATCAAAAATCCTTCAGGATGCTCCAAAATGACTCATCTATATCTATAATGATAGATCTTGATTAGGAGTATCTTTTTCTAGTACATGTCAAGTATCTATTTTGAAGTCTTGATCGATTTTGGGGGTTGGGAAGGATCAGGTGATGGTTTTGGGTGTGATTTGATTTTCGTCTAGAACATCAAAAATCCTTCAGGATGCTCCAAAATGACTCATCTATATCTATAATGATAGATCTTGATTAGGAGTATCTTTTTCTAGTACATGTCAAGTATCTATTTTGAAGTCTTGATCGATTTTGGGGGTTGGGAAGGATCAGGTGATGGTTTTGGGTGTGATTTGATTTTCGTCTAGAACATCAAAAATCCTTCAGGATGCTCCAAAATGACTTATCTATATCTATAATGATAGATCTTGATTAGGAGTATCTTTTTCTAATACATGTCAAGTATCTATTTTGAAGTCTTGATCGATTTTGGGGGTTGGGAAGGATCAGGTGATGGTTTTGGGTGTGATTTGATTTTCGTCTAGAACATCAAAAATCCTTCAGGATGCTCCAAAATGACTCATCTATATCTATAATGATAGATCTTGATTAGGAGTATCTTTTTCTAGTACATGTCAAGTATCTATTTTGAAGTCTTGATCGATTTTGGGGGTTGGGAAGGATCAGGTGATGGTTTTGGGTGTGATTTGATTTTCGTCTAGAACATCAAAAATCCTTCAGGATGCTCCAAAATGACTCATCTATATCTATAATGATAGATCTTGATTAGGAGTATCTTTTTCTAGTACATGTCAAGTATCTATTTTGAAGTCTTGATCGATTTTAGGGGTTGGGAAGGATCAGGTGATGGTTTTGGGTGTGATTTGATTTCGTCTAGAACATCAAAAATCCTTCAGGATGCTCCAAAATGACTCATCTATATCTATAATGATAGATCTTGATTAGGAGTATCTTTTTCTAGTACATGTCAAGTATCTATTTTGAAGTCTTGATCGATTTTGGGCGTTGGGAAGGATCAGGTGATGGTTTTGGGTGTGATTTGATTTTCGTCTAGAACATCAAAAATCCTTCAGGATGCTCCAAAATGACTCATCTATATCTATAATGATAGATCTTGATTAGGAGTATCTTTTTCTAGTACATGTCAAGTATCTATTTTGAAGTCTTGATCGATTTTGGGGGTTGGGAAGGATCAGGTGATGGTTTTGGGTGTGATTTGATTTTCGTCTAGAACATCAAAAATCCTTCAGGATGCTCCAAAATGACTCATCTATATCTATAATGATAGATCTTGATTAGGAGTATATTTTTCTAGTACATGTCAAGTATCTATTTTGAAGTCTTGATCGATTTTGGGGGTTGGGAAGGATCAGGTGATGGTTTTGGGTGTGATTTGATTTTCGTCTAGAACATCAAAAATCCTTCAGGATGCTCCAAAATGACTCATCTATATCTATAATGATAGATCTTGATTAGGAGTATCTTTTTCTAGTACATGTCAAGTATCTATTTTGAAGTCTTGATCGATTTTGGGGGTTGGGAAGGATCAGGTGATGGTTTTGGGTGTGATTTGATTTTCGTCTAGAACATCAAAAATCCTTCAGGATGCTCCAAAATGACTCATCTATATCTATAATGATAGATCTTGATTAGGAGTATCTTTTTCTAGTACATGTCAAGTATCTATTTTGAAGTCTTGATCGATTTTGGGGGTTGGGAAGGATCAGGTGATGGTTTTGGGTGTGATTTGATTTTCGTCTAGAACATCAAAAATCCTTCAGGATGCTCCAAAATGACTCATCTATATCTATAATGATAGATCTTGATTAGGAGTATCTTTTTCTAGTACATGTCAAGTATCTATTTTGAAGTCTTGATCGATTTTGGGGGTTGGGAAGGATCAGGTGATGGTTTTGGGTGTGATTTGATTTTCGTCTAGAACATCGAAAATCCTTCAGGATGCTCCAAAATGACTCATCTATATCTATAATGATAGATCTTGATTAGGAGTATCTTTTTCTAGTACATGTCAAGTATCTATTTTGAAGTCTTGATCGATTTTGGGGGTTGGGAAGGATCAGGTGATGGTTTTGGGTGTGATTTGATTTTTCGTCTAGAACATCAAAAATCCTTCAGGATGCTCCAAAATGACTCATCTATATCTATAATGATAGATCTTGATTAGGAGTATCTTTTTCTAGTACATGTCAAGTATCTATTTTGAAGTCTTGATCGATTTTGGGGGTTGGGAAGGATCAGGTGATGGTTTTGGGTGTGATTTCATTTTCGTCTAGAACATCAAAAATCCTTCAGGATGCTCCAAAATTACTCATCTATATCTATAATGATAGATCTTGATTAGGAGTATCTTTTTCTAGTACATGTCAAGTATCTATTTTGAAGTCTTGATCGATTTTGGGGGTTGGGAAGGATCAGGTGATGGTTTGGGTGTGATTTGATTTTCGTCTAGAACATCAAAAATCCTTCATGATGCTCCAAAATGACTCATCTATATCTATAATGATAGATCTTTATTAGGAGTATCTTTTTCTAGTACATGTCAAGTATCTATTTTGAAGTCTTGATCGATTTTGGGGGTTGGGAAGGATCAGGTGATGGTTTTGGGTGTGATTTGATTTTCGTCTAGAACATCAAAAATCCTTCAGGATGCTCCAAAATGACTCATCTATATCTATAATGATAGATCTTGATTAGGAGTATCTTTTTCTAGTACATGTCAAGTATCTATTTTGAAGTCTTGATCGATTTTGGGGGTTGGGAAGGATCAGGTGATGGTTTTGGGTGTGATTTGATTTTCGTCTAGAACATCAAAAATCCTTCAGGATGCTCCAAAATGACTCATCTATATCTATAATGATAGATCTTGATTAGGAGTATCTTTTTCTAGTACATGTCAAGTATCTATTTTGAAGTCTTGATCGATTTTGGGGGTTAGGAAGGATCAGGTGATGGTTTTGGGTGTGATTTGATTTTCGTCTAGAACATCAAAAATCCTTCAGGATGCTCCAAAATGACTCATCTATATCTATAATGATAGATCTTGATTAGGAGTATCTTTTTCTAGTACATGTCAAGTATCTATTTTGAAGTCTTGATCGATTTTGGGGGTTGGGAAGGATCAGGTGATGGTTTTGGGTGTGATTTGATTTTCGTCTAGAACATCAAAAATCCTTCAGGATGCTCCAAAATGACTCATCTATATCTATAATGATAGATCTTGATTAGGAGTATCTTTTTCTAGTACATGTCAAGTATCTATTTTGAAGTCTTGATCGATTTTGGGGGTTGGGAAGGATCAGGTGATGGTTTTGGGTGTGATTTGATTTTCGTCTAGAACATCAAAAATCCTTCAGGATGCTCCAAAATGACTCATCTATATCTATAATGATAGATCTTGATTAGGAGTATCTTTTTCTAGTACATGTCAAGTATCTATTTTGAAGTCTTGATCGATTTTGGGGTTGGGAAGGATCAGGTGATGGTTTTGGGTGTGATTTGATTTTCGTCTAGAACATCAAAAATCCTTCAGGATGCTCCAAAATGACTCATCTATATCTATAATGATAGATCTTGATTAGGAGTATCTTTTTCTAGTACATGTCAAGTATCTATTTTGAAGTCTTGATCGATTTTGGGGGTTGGGGAAGGATCAGGTGATGGTTTTGGGTGTGATTTGATTTTCGTCTAGAACATCAAAAATCCTTCAGGATGCTCCAAAATGACTCATCTATATCTATAATGATAGATCTTGATTAGGAGTATCTTTTTCTAGTACATGTCAAGTATCTATTTTGAAGTCTTGATCGATTTTGGGGGTTGGGAAGGATCAGGTGATGGTTTTGGGTGTGATTTGATTTTCGTCTAGAACATCAAAAATCCTTCAGGATGCTCCAAAATGACTTATCTATATCTATAATGATAGATCTTGATTAGGAGTATCTTTTTCTAATACATGTCAAGTATCTATTTTGAAGTCTTGATCGATTTTGGGGGTTGGGAAGGATCAGGTGAAGGTTTTGGGTGTGATTTGATTTTCGTCTAGAACATCAAAAATCCTTCAGGATGCTCCAAAATGACTCATCTATATCTATAATGATAGATCTTGATTAGGAGTATCTTTTTCTAGTACATGTCAAGTATCTATTTTGAAGTCTTGATCGATTTTGGGGGTTGGGAAGGATCAGGTGATGGTTTTGGGTGTGATTTGATTTTCGTCTAGAACATCAAAAAATCCTTCAGGATGCTCCAAAATGACTCATCTATATCTATAATGATAGATCTTGATTAGGAGTATCTTTTTCTAGTACATGTCAAGTATCTATTTGAAGTCTTGATCGATTTTGGGGTTGGGAAGGATCAGGTGATGGTTTTGGGTGTGATTTGATTTTCGTCTAGAACATCAAAAATCCTTCAGGATGCTCCAAAATGACTCATCTATATCTATAATGATAGATCTTGATTAGGAGTATCTTTTTCTAGTACATGTCAAGTATCTATTTGAAGTCTTGATCGATTTTGGGCGTTGGGAAGGATCAGGTGATGGTTTTGGGTGTGATTTGATTTTCGTCTAGAACATCAAAAATCCTTCAGGATGCTCCAAAATGACTCATCTATATCTATAATGATAGATCTTGATTAGGAGTATCTTTTTCTAGTACATGTCAAGTATCTATTTTGAAGTCTTGATCGATTTTGGTGGTTGGGAAGGATCAGGTGATGGTTTTGGGTGTGATTTGATTTTCGTCTAGAACATCAAAAATCCTTCAGGATGCTCCAAAATGACTCATCTATATCTATAATGATAGATCTTGATTAGGAGTATCTTTTTCTAGTACATGTCAAGTATCTATTTTGAAGTCTTGATCGATTTTGGGGGTTGGGAAGGATCAGGTGATGGTTTTGGGTGTGATTTGATTTTCGTCTAGAACATCAAAAATCCTTCAGGATGCTCCAAAATGACTCATCTATATCTATAATGATAGATCTTGATTAGGAGTATCTTTTTCTAGTACATGTCAAGTATCTATTTTGAAGTCTTGATCGATTTTGGGGGTTGGGAAGGATCAGGTGATGGTTTTGGGTGTGATTTGATTTTCGTCTAGAACATCAAAAATCCTTCAGGATGCTCCAAAATGACTCATCTATATCTATAATGATAGATCTTGATTAGGAGTATCTTTTTCTAGTACATGTCAAGTATCTATTTTGAAGTCTTGATCGATTTTGGGGTTGGGAAGGATCAGGTGATGGTTTTGGGTGTGATTTGATTTTCGTCTAGAACATCAAAAATCCTTCAGGATGCTCCAAAATGACTCATCTATATCTATAATGATAGATCTTGATTAGGAGTATCTTTTTCTAGTACATGTCAAGTATCTATTTTGAAGTCTTGATCGATTTTGGGGGTTGGGAAGGATCAGGTGATGGTTTTGGGTGTGATTTGATTTTCGTCTAGAACATCAAAAATCCTTCAGGATGCTAAAAAATGACTCATCTATATCTATAATGATAGATCTTGATTAGGAGTATCTTTTTCTAGTACATGTCAAGTATCTATTTTGAAGTCTTGATCGATTTTGGGGGTTGGGAAGGATCAGGTGATGGTTTTGGGTGTGATTTGATTTTCGTCTAGAACATCAAAAATCCTTCAGGATGCTCCAAAATGACTCATCTATATCTATAATGATAGATCTTGATTAGGAGTATCTTTTTCTAGTACATGTGAAGTATCTATTTTGAAGTCTTGATCGATTTTGGGGGTTGGGAAGGATCAGGTGATGGTTTTGGGTGTGATTTCATTTTCGTCTAGAACATCAAAAATCCTTCAGGATGCTCCAAAATGACTCATCTATATCTATAATGATAGATCTTGATTAGGAGTATCTTTTTCTAGTACATGTCAAGTATCTATTTTGAAGTCTTGATCGATTTTGGGGGTTGGGAAGGATCAGGTGATGGTTTTGGGTGTGATTTGATTTTCGTCTAGAACATCAAAAATCCTTCATGATGCTCCAAAATGACTCATCTATATCTATAATGATAGATCTTTATTAGGAGTATCTTTTTCTAGTACATGTCAAGTATCTATTTTGAAGTCTTGATCGATTTTGGGGGTTGGGAAGGATCAGGTGATGGTTTTGGGTGTGATTTGATTTTCGTCTAGAACATCAAAAATCCTTCAGGATGCTCCAAAATGACTCATCTATATCTATAATGATAGATCTTGATTAGGAGTATCTTTTTCTAGTACATGTCAAGTATCTATTTTGAAGTCTTGATCGATTTTGGGGGTTGGGAAGGATCAGGTGATGGTTTTGGGTGTGATTTGATTTTCGTCTAGAACATCAAAAATCCTTCAGGATGCTCCAAAATGACTCATCTATATCTATAATGATAGATCTTGATTAGGAGTATCTTTTTCTAGTACATGTCAAGTATCTATTTTGAAGTCTTGATCGATTTTGGGGGTTGGGAAGGATCAGGTGATGGTTTTGGGTGTGATTTGATTTTCGTCTAGAACATCAAAAATCCTTCAGGATGCTCCAAAATGACTCATCTATATCTATAATGATAGATCTTGATTAGGAGTATCTTTTTCTAGTACATGTCAAGTATCTATTTTGAAGTCTTGATCGATTTTGGGGGTTGGGAAGGATCAGGTGATGGTTTTGGGTGTGATTTGATTTTCGTCTAGAACATCAAAAATCCTTCAGGATGCTCCAAAATGACTCATCTATATCTATAATGATAGATCTTGATTAGGAGTATCTTTTTCTAGTACATGTCAAGTATCTATTTTGAAGTCTTGATCGATTTTGGGGGTTGGGAAGGATCAGGTGATGGTTTTGGGTGTGATTTGATTTTCGTCTAGAACATCAAAAATCCTTCAGGATGCTCCAAAATGACTCATCTATATCTATAATGATAGATCTTGATTAGGAGTATCTTTTTCTAGTACATGTCAAGTATCTATTTTGAAGTCTTGATCAATTTTGGGGGTTGGGAAGGATCAGGTGATGGTTTTGGGTGTGATTTGATTTTCGTCTAGACCATCAAAAATCCTTCAGGATGCTCCAAAATGACTCATCTATATCTATAATGATAGATCTTGATTAGGAGTATCTTTTTCTTGTACATGCCAAGTATCTATTTTGAAGTCTTGATCGATTTTGGGGGTTGGGAAGGATCAGGTGATGGTTTTGGGTGTGATTTGATTTTCGTCTAGAACATCAAAAATCCTTCAGGATGCTCCAAAATGACTCATCTACATCTATAATGATAGATCTTGATTAGGAGTATCTTTTTCTAGTACATGTCAAGTATCTATTTTGAAGTCTTGATCGATTTTGGGGGTTGGGAAGGATCAGGTGATGGTTTTGGGTGTGATTTGATTTTCGTCTAGAACATCAAAAATCCTTCAGGATGCTCCAAAATGACTCATCTATATCTATAATGATAGATCTTGATTAGGAGTATCTTTTTTTAGTACATGTCAAGTATCTATTTTGAAGTCTTGATCGATTTTGGGGGTTGGGAAGGATCAGGTGATGGTTTTGGGTGTGATTTGATTTTCGTCTAGAACATCAAAAATCCTTCAGGATGCTCCAAAATGACTCATCTATATCTATAATGATAGATCTTGATTAGGAGTATCTTTTTCTAGTACATGTCAAGTATCTATTTTAAAGTCTTGATCGATTTTGGGGGTTGGGAAGGATCAGGTGATGGTTTTGGGTGTGATTTGATTTTCGTCTAGAACATCAAAAATCCTTCAGGATGCTCCAAAATGACTCATCTATATCTATAATGATAGATCTTGATTAGGAGTATCTTTTTCTAGCACATGTCAAGTATCTATTTTGAAGTCTTGATCGATTTTGGGGGTTGGGAAGGATCAGGTGATGGTTTTGGGTGTGATTTGATTTTCGTCTAGAACATCAAAAATCCTTCAGGATGCTCCAAAATGACTCATCTATATCTATAATGATAGATTTTGATTAGGAGTATCTTTTTCTAGTACATGTCAAGTATCTATTTTGAAGTCTTGATCGATTTTGGGGGTTGGGAAGGATCAGGTGATGGTTTTGGGTGTGATTTGATTTTCGTCTAGAACATCAAAAATCCTTCAGGATGCTCCAAAATGACTCATCTATATCTACAATGATAGATCTTGATTAGGAGTATCTTTTTCTAGTACATGTCAAGTATCTATTTTGAAGTCTTGATCGATTTTGGGGGTTGGGAAGGATCAGGTGATGGTTTTGGGTGTGATTTGATTTTCGTCTAGAACATCAAAAATCCTTCAGGATGCTCCAAAATGACTCATCTATATCTATAATGATAGATCTTGATTAGGAGTATCTTTTTCTAGTACATGTCAAGTATCTATTTTGAAGTCTTGATCGATTTTGGGGGTTGGGAAGGATCAGGTGATGGTTTTGGGTGTGATTTGATTTTCGTCTAGAACATCAAAAATCCTTCAGGATGCTCCAAAATGACTGATCTATATCTATAATGATAGATCTTGATTAGGAGTATCTTTTTCTAGTACATGTCAAGTATCTATTTTGAAGTCTTGATCGATTTTGGGGGTTGGGAAGGATCAGGTGATGGTTTTGGGTGTGATTTGATTTTCGTCTAGAACATCAAAAATCCTTCAGGATGCTCCAAAATGACTCATCTATATCTATAATGATAGATCTTGATTAGGAGTATCTTTTTCTAGTACATGTCAAGTATCTATTTTGAAGTCTTGATCGATTTTGGGGGTTGGGAAGGATCAGGTGATGGTTTTGGGTGTGATTTGATTTTCGTCTAGAACATCAAAAATCCTTCAGGATGCTCCAAAATGACTCATCTATATCTATAATGATAGATCTTGATTAGGAGTATCTTTTTCTAGTACATGTCAAGTATCTATTTTGAAGTCTTGATCGATTTTGGGGGTTGGGAAGGATCAGGTGATGGTTTTGGGTGTGATTTGATTTTCGTCTAGAACATCAAAAATCCTTCAGGATGCTCCAAAATGACTCATCTATATCTATAATGATAGATCTTGATTAGGAGTATCTTTTTCTAGTACATGTCAAGTATCTATTTTGAAGTCTTGATCGATTTTGGGGGTTGGGAAGGATCAGGTGATGGTTTTGGGTGTGATTTGATTTTCGTCTAGAACATCAAAAATCCTTCAGGATGCTCCAAAATGACTCATCTATATTTATAATGATAGATCTTGATTAGGAGTATCTTTTTCTAGTACATGTCAAGTATCTATTTTGAAGTCTTGATCGATTTTGGGGGTTGGGAAGGATCAGGTGATGGTTTTGGGTGTGATTTGATTTTCGTCTAGAACATCAAAAATCCTTCAGGATGCTCCAAAATGACTCATCTATATCTATAATGATAGATCTTGATTAGGAGTATCTTTTTCTAGTACATATCAAGTATCTATTTTGAAGTCTTGATCGATTTTGGGGGTTGGGAAGGATCAGGTGATGGTTTTGGGTGTGATTTGATTTTCGTCTAGAACATCAAAAATCCTTCAGGATGCTCCAAAATGACTCATCTATATCTATAATGATGGATCTTGATTAGGAGTATCTTTTTCTAGTACATGTCAAGTATCTATTTTGAAGTCTTGATCGATTTTGGGGGTTGGGAAGGATCAGGTGATGGTTTTGGGTGTGATTTGATTTTCGTCTAGAACATCAAAAATCCTTCAGGATGCTCCAAAATGACTCATCTATATCTATAATGATAGATCTTGATTAGGAGTATATTTTCTAGTACATGTCAAGTATCTATTTTGAAGTCTTGATCGATTTTGGGGGTTGGGAAGGATCAGGTGATGGTTTTGGGTGTGATTTGATTTTCGTCTAGAACATCAAAAATCCTTCAGGATGCTCCAAAATGACTCATCTATATCTATAATGATAGATCTTGATTAGGAGTATCTTTTTCTAGTACATGTCAAGTATCTATTTTGAAGTCTTGATCGATTTTGGGGGTTGGGAAGGATCAGGTGATGGTTTTGGGTGTGATTTGATTTTCGTCTAGAACATCAAAAATCCTTCAGGATGCTCCAAAATGACTCATCTATATCTATAATGATAGATCTTGATTAGGAGTATCTTTTTCTAGTACATGTCAAGTATCTATTTTGAAGTCTTGATCGATTTTGGGGGTTGGGAAGGATCAGGTGATGGTTTTGGGTGTGATTTGATTTTCGTCTAGAACATCAAAAATCCTTCAGGATGCTCCAAAATGACTCATCTATATCTATAATGATAGATCTTGATTAGGAGTATCTTTTTTTAGTACATGTCAAGTATCTATTTTGAAGTCTTGATCGATTTTGGGGGTTGGGAAGGATCAGGTGATGGTTTTGGGTGTGATTTGATTTTCGTCTAGAACATCAAAAATCCTTCAGGATGCTCCAAAATGACTCATCTATATCTATAATGATAGATCTTGATTAGGAGTATCTTTTTCTAGTACATGTCAAGTATCTATTTTGAAGTCTTGATCGATTTTGGGGGTTGGGAAGGATCAGGTGATGGTTTTGGGTGTGATTTGATTTTCGTCTAGAACATCAAAAATCCTTCAGGATGCTCCAAAATGACTCGTCTATATCTATAATGATAGATCTTGATTAGGAGTATCTTTTTCTAGTACATGTCAAGTATCTATTTTGAAGTCTTGATCGATTTTGGGGGTTGGGAAGGATCAGGTGATGGTTTTGGGTGTGATTTGATTTTCGTCTAGAACATCAAAAATCCTTCAGGATGCTCCAAAATGACTCATCTATATCTATAATGATAGATCTTGATTAGGAGTATCTTTTTCTAGTACATGTCAAGTATCTATTTTGAAGTCTTGATCGATTTTGGGGGTTGGGAAGGATCAGGTGATGGTTTTGGGTGTGATTTGATTTTCGTCTAGAACATCAAAAATCCTTCAGGATGCTCCAAAATGACTCATCTATATCTATAATGATAGATCTTGATTAGGAGTATCTTTTTCTAGTACATGTCAAGTATCTATTTTGAAGTCTTGATCGATTTTGGGGGTTGGGAAGGATCAGGTGATGGTTTTGGGTGTGATTTGATTTTCGTCTAGAACATCAAAAATCCTTCAGGATGCTCCAAAATGACTCATCTATATCTATAATGATAGATCTTGATTAGGAGTATCTTTTTCTAGTACATGTCAAGTATCTATTTTGAAGTCTTGATCGATTTTGGGGGTTGGGAAGGATCAGGTGATGGTTTTGGGTGTGATTTGATTTTCGTCTAGAACATCAAAAATCCTTCAGGGTGCTCCAAAATGACTCATCTATATCTATAATGATAGATCTTGATTAGGAGTATCTTTTTCTAGTACATGTCAAGTATCTATTTTGAAGTCTTGATCGATTTTGGGGGTTGGGAAGGATCAGGTGATGGTTTTGGGTGTGATTTGATTTTCGTCTAGAACATCAAAAATCCTTCAGGATGCTCCAAAATGACTCATCTATATCTATAATGATAGATCTTGCTTAGGAGTATCTTTTTCTAGTACATGTCAAGTATCTATTTTGAAGTCTTGATCGATTTTGGGGGTTGGGAAGGATCAGGTGATGGTTTTGGGTGTGATTTGATTTTCGTCTAGAACATCAAAAATCCTTCAGGATGCTCCAAAATGACTCATCTATATCTATAATGATAGATCTTGATTAGGAGTATCTTTTTCTAGTACATGTCAAGTATCTATTTTGAAGTCTTGATCGATTTTGGGGGTTGGGAAGGATCAGGTGATGGTTTTGGGTGTGATTTGATTTTCGTCTAGAACATCAAAAATCCTTCAGGATGCTCCAAAATGACTCATCTATATTTATAATGATAGATCTTGATTAGGAGTATCTTTTTCTAGTACATGTCAAGTATCTATTTTGAAGTCTTGATCGATTTTGGGGGTTGGGAAGGATCAGGTGATGGTTTTGGGTGTGATTTAATTTTCGTCTAGAACATCAAAAATCCTTCAGGATGCTCCAAAATGACTCATCTATATCTATAATGATAGATCTTGATTAGGAGTATCTTTTTCTAGTACATGTCAAGTATCTATTTTGAAGTCTTGATCGATTTTGGGGGTTGGGAAGGATCAGGTGATGGTTTTGGGTGTGATTTGATTTTCGTCTAGAACATCAAAAATCCTTCAGGATGCTCCAAAATGACTCATCTATATCTATAATGATAGATCTTGATTAGGAGTATCTTTTTCTAGTACATGTCAAGTATCTATTTTGAAGTCTTGATCGATTTTGGGGGTTGGGAAGGATCAGGTGATGGTTTTTAGTGTGATTTGATTTTCGTCTAGAACATCAAAAATCCTTCAGGATGCTCCAAAATGACTCATCTATATCTATAATGATAGATCTTGATTAGGAGTATCTTTTTCTAGCACATGTCAAGTATCTATTTTGAAGTTTTGATCGATTTTGGGGGTTGGGAAGGATCAGGTGATGGTTTTGGGTGTGATTTGATTTTCGTCTAGAACATCAAAAATCCTTCAGGATGCTCCAAAATGACTCATCTATATCTATAATGATAGATCTTGATTAGGAGTATCTTTTTCTAGTACATGTCAAGTATCTATTTTGAAGTCTTGATCGATTTTGGGGGTTGGGAAGGATCAGGTGATGGTTTTGGGTGTGATTTGATTTTCGTCTAGAACATCAAAAATCCTTCAGGATGCTCCAAAATGACTCATCTATATCTATAATGATTGATCTTGATTAGGAGTATCTTTTTCTAGTACATGTCAAGTATCTATTTTGAAGTCTTGATCGATTTTGGGGGTTGGGAAGGATCAGGTGATGGTTTTGGGTGTGATTTGATTTTCGTCTAGAACATCAAAAATCCTTCAGGGTGCTCCAAAATGACTCATCTATATCTATAATGATAGATCTTGATTAGGAGTATCTTTTTCTAGTACATGTCAAGTATCTATTTTGAAGTCTTGATCGATTTTGGGGGTTGGGAAGGATCAGGTGATGGTTTTGGGTGTGATTTGATTTTCGTCTAGAACATCAAAAATCCTTCAGGATGCTCTAAAAGGACTCATCTATATCTATAATGATAGATCTTGCTTAGGAGTATCTTTTTCTAGTACATGTCAAGTATCTATTTTGAAGTCTTGATCGATTTTGGGGGTTGGGAAGGATCAGGTGATGGTTTTGGGTGTGATTTGATTTTCGTCTAGAACATCAAAAATCCTTCAGGATGCTCCAAAATGACTCGTCTATATCTATAATGATAGATCTTGATTAGGAGTATCTTTTTCTAGTACATGTCAAGTATCTATTTTGAAGTCTTGATCGATTTTGGGGGTTGGGAAGGATCAGGTGATGGTTTTGGGTGTGATTTGATTTTCGTCTAGAACATCAAAAATCCTTCAGGATGCTCCAAAATGAATCATCTATATCTATAATGATAGATCTTGATTAGGAGTATCTTTTTCTAGTACATGTCAAGTATCTATTTTGAAGTCTTGATCGATTTTGGGGGTTGGGAAGGATCAGGTGATGGTCTTGGGTGTGATTTGATTTTCGTCTAGAACATCAAAAATCCTTCAGGATGCTCCAAAATGACTCATCTATATCTATAATGATAGATCTTGATTAGGAGTATCTTTTTCTAGTACATGTCAAGTATCTATTTTGAAGTCTTGATCGATTTTGGGGGTTGGGAAGGATCAGGTGATGGTTTTGGGTGTGATTTGATTTTCGTCTAGAACATCAAAAATCCTTCAGGATGCTCCAAAATGACTCATCTATATCTATAATGATAGATCTTGATTAGGAGTATCTTTTTCTAGTACATGTCAAGTATCTATTTTGAAGTCTTGATCGATTTTGGGGGTTGGGAAGGATCAGGTGATGGTTTTGGGTGTGATTTGATTTTCGTCTAGAACATCAAAAATCCTTCAGGATGCTCCAAAATGACTCATCTATATCTATAATGATAGATCTTGATTAGGAGTATCTTTTTCTAGTACATGTCAAGTATCTATTTTGAAGTCTTGATCGATTTTGGGGGTTGGGAAGGATCAGGTGATGGTTTTGGGTGTGATTTGATTTTCGTCTAGAACATCAAAAATCCTTCAGGATGCTCCAAAATGACTCATCTATATCTATAATGATAGATCTTGATTAGGAGTATCTTTTTCTAGTACATGTCAAGTATCTATTTTGAAGTCTTGATCGATTTTGGGGGTTGGGAAGGATCAGGTGATGGTTTTGGTGTGATTTGATTTTCGTCTAGAACATCAAAAATCCTTCAGGATGCTCCAAAATGACTCATCTATATCTATAATGATAGATCTTGATTAGGAGTATCTTTTTCTAGTACATGTCAAGTATCTATTTTGAAGTCTTGATCGATTTTGGGGGTTGGGAAGGATCAGGTGATGGTTTTGGGTGTGATTTGATTTTCGTCTAGAACATCAAAAATCCTTCAGGATGCTCCAAAATGACTCATCTATATCTATAATGATAGATCTTGATTAGGAGTATCTTTTTCTAGTACATGTCAAGTATCTATTTTGAAGTCTTGATCGATTTTGGGGGTTGGGAAGGATCAGGTGATGGTTTTGGGTGTGATTTGATTTTCGTCTAGAACATCAAAAATCCTTCAGGATGCTCCAAAATGACTCATCTATATCTATAATGATAGATCTTGATTAGGAGTATCTTTTTCTAGTACATGTCAAGTATCTATTTTGAAGTCTTGATCGATTTTGGGGGTTGGGAAGGATCAGGTGATGGTTTTGGGTGTGATTTGATTTTCGTCTAGAACATCAAAAATCCTTCAGGATGCTCCAAAATGACTCATCTATATCTATAATGATAGATCTTGATTAGGAGTATCTTTTTCTAGTACATGTCAAGTATCTATTTTGAAGTCTTGATCGATTTTGGGGGTTGGGAAGGATCAGGTGATGGTTTTGGGTGTGATTTGATTTTCGTCTAGAACATCAAAAATCCTTCAGGATGCTCCAAAATGACTCATCTATATCTATAATGATAGATCTTGATTAGGAGTATCTTTTTCTAGTTCATGTCAAGTATCTATTTTGAAGTCTTGATCGATTTTGGGGGTTGGGAAGGATCAGGTGATGGTTTTGGGTGTGATTTGATTTTCGTCTAGAACATCAAAAATCCTTCAGGATGCTCCAAAATGACTCATCTATATCTATAATGATAGATCTTGATTAGGAGTATCTTTTTCTAGTACATGTCAAGTATCTATTTTGAAGTCTTGATCGATTTTGGGGGTTGGGAAGGATCAGGTGATGGTTTTGGTTGTGATTTGATTTTCGTCTAGAACATCAAAAATCCTTCAGGATGCTCCAAAATGACTCATCTATATCTATAATGATAGATCTTGATTAGGAGTATCTTTTTCTAGTACATGTCAAGTATCTCTTTTGAAGTCTTGATCGATTTTGGGGGTTGGGAAGGATCAGGTGATGGTTTTGGGTGTGATTTGATTTTCGTCTAGAACATCAAAAATCCTTCAGGATGCTCCAAAATGACTCATCTATATCTATAATGATAGATCTTGATTAGGAGTATCTTTTTCTAGTACATGTCAAGTATCTATTTTGAAGTCTTGATCGATTTTGGGGGTTGGGAAGGATCAGGTGATGGTTTTGGGTGTGATTTGATTTTCGTCTAGAACATCAAAAATCCTTCAGGATGCTCCAAAATGACTCATCTATATCTATAATGATAGATCTTGATTAGGAGTATCTTTTTCTAGTACATGTCAAGTATCTATTTTGAAGTCTTGATCGATTTTGGGGGTTGGGAAGGATCAGGTGATGGTTTTGGGTGTGATTTGATTTTCGTCTAGAACATCAAAAATCCTTCAGGATGCTCCAAAATGACTCATCTATATCTATAATGATAGATCTTGATTAGGAGTATCTTTTTCTAGTACATGTCAAGTATCTATTTTGAAGTCTTGATCGATTTTGGGGGTTGGGAAGGATCAGGTGATGGTTTTGGGTGTGATTTGATTTTCGTCTAGAACATCAAAAATCCTTCAGGATGCTCCAAAATGACTCATCTATATCTATAATGATAGATCTTGATTAGGAGTAATGTTAATTGTACATCCTATTTTTTGTTTTGTTTTATTTATTATTATTTATATAAACTTAATATTGTTCTAAGTAGTCTTTAAGAGCTGTGTCTCTGCTTGATGAATAAATAAATAAATAAATAAATAAATAAATAAATAAATAAATACTTTTTCTAGTACATGTCAAGTATCTATTTTGAAGTCTTGATCGATTTTGGGGGTTGGGAAGGATCAGGTGATGGTTTTGGGTGTGATTTGATTTTCGTCTAGAACATCAAAAATCCTTCAGGATGCTCCAAAATGACTCATCTATATCTATAATGATAGATCTTGATTAGGAGTATCTTTTTCTAGTACATGTCAAGTATCTATTTTGAAGTCTTGATCGATTTTGGTGGTTGGGAAGGATCAGGTGATGGTTTTGGGTGTGATTTGATTTTCGTCTAGAACATCAAAAATCCTTCAGGATGCTCCAAAATGACTCATCTATATCTATAATGATAGATCTTGATTAGGAGTATCTTTTTCTAGTACATGTCAAGTATCTATTTTGAAGTCTTGATCGATTTTGGGGGTTGGGAAGGATCAGGTGATGGTTTTGGGTGTGATTTGATTTTCGTCTAGAACATCAAAAATCCTTCAGGATGCTCCAAAATGACTCATCTATATCTATAATGATAGATCTTGATTAGGAGTATCTTTTTCTAGTACATGTCAAGTATCTATTTTGAAGTCTTGATCGATTTTGGGGGTTGGGAAGGATCAGGTGATGGTTTTGGGTGTGATTTGATTTTCGTCTAGAACATCAAAAATCCTTCAGGATGCTCCAAAATGACTCATCTATATCTATAATGATAGATCTTGATTAGGAGTATCTTTTTCTAGTACATGTCAAGTATCTATTTTGAAGTCTTGATCGATTTTGGGGGTTGGGAAGGATCAGGTGATGGTTTTGGGTGTGATTTGATTTTCGTCTAGAACATCAAAAATCCTTCAGGATGCTCCAAAATGACTCATCTATATCTATAATGATAGATCTTGATTAGGAGTATCTTTTTCTAGTACATGTCAAGTATCTATTTTGAAGTCTTGATCGGTTTTGGGGGTTGGGAAGGATCAGGTGATGGTTTTGGGTGTGATTTGATTTTCGTCTAGAACATCAAAAATCCTTCAGGATGCTCCAAAATGACTCATCTATATCTATAATGATAGATCTTGATTAGGAGTATCTTTTTCTAGTACATGTCAAGTATCTATTTTGAAGTCTTGATCGATTTTGGGGGTTGGGAAGGATCAGGTGATGGTTTTGGGTGTGATTTGATTTTCGTCTAGAACATCAAAAATCCTTCAGGATGCTCCAAAATGACTCATCTATATCTATAATGATAGATCTTGATTAGGAGTATCTTTTTCTAGTACATGTCAAGTATCTATTTTGAAGTCTTGATCGATTTTGGGGGTTGGGAAGGATCAGGTGATGGTTTTGGGTGTGATTTGATTTTCGTCTAGAACATCAAAAATCCTTCAGGATGCTCCAAAATGACTCATCTATATCTATAATGATAGATCTTGATTAGGAGTATCTTTTTCTAGTACATGTCAAGTATCTATTTTGAAGTCTTGATCGATTTTGGGGGTTGGGAAGGATCAGGTGATGGTTTTGGGTGTGATTTGATTTTCGTCTAGAACATCAAAAATCCTTCAGGATGCTCCAAAATGACTCATCTATATCTATAATGATAGATCTTGATTAGGAGTATCTTTTTCTAGTACATGTCAAGTATCTATTTTGAAGTCTTGATCGATTTTGGGGGTTGGGAAGGATCAGGTGATGGTTTTGGGTGTGATTTAATTTTCGTCTAGAACATCAAAAATCCTTCAGGATGCTCCAAAATGACTCATCTATATCTATAATGATAGATCTTGATTAGGAGTATCTTTTTCTAGTACATGTCAAGTATCTATTTTGAAGTCTTGATCGATTTTGGGGGTTGGGAAGGATCAGGTGATGGTTTTGGGTGTGATTTGATTTTCGTCTAGAACATCAAAAATCCTTCAGGATGCTCCAAAATGACTCATCTATATCTATAATGATAGATCTTGATTAGGAGTATCTTTTTCTAGTACATGTCAAGTATCTATTTTGAAGTCTTGATCGATTTTGGGGGTTGGGAAGGATCAGGTGATGGTTTTGGGTATGATTTGATTTTCGTCTAGAACATCAAAAATCCTTCAGGATGCTCCAAAATGACTCATCTATATCTATAATGATAGATCTTGATTAGGAGTATCTTTTTCTAGTACATGTCAAGTATCTATTTTGAAGTCTTGATCGATTTTGGGGGTTGGGAAGGATCAGGTGATGGTTTTGGGTGTGATTTCATTTTCGTCTAGAACATCAAAAATCCTTCAGGATGCTTCAAAATGACTCATCTATATCTATAATGATAGGTCTTGATTAGGAGTATCTTTTTCTAGTACATGTCAAGTATCTATTTTGAAGTCTTGATCGATTTTGGGGGTTGGGAAGGATCAGGTGATGGTTTTGGGTGTGATTTGATTTTCGTCTAGAACATCAAAAATCCTTCAGGATGCTCCAAAACGACTCATCTATATCTATAATGATAGATCTTGATTAGGAGTATCTTTTTCTAGTACATGTCAAGTATCTATTTTGAAGTCTTGATCGATTTTGGGGGTTGGGAAGGATCAGGTGATGGTTTTGGGTGTGATTTGATTTTCGTCTAGAACATCAAAAATCCTTCAGGATGCTCCAAAATGACTCATCTATATCTATAATGATAGATCTTAATTAGGAGTATCTTTTTCTAGTACATGTCAAGTATCTATTTTGAAGTCTTGATCGATTTTGGGGGTTGGGAAGGATCAGGTGATGGTTTTGGGTGTGATTTGATTTTCGTCTAGAACATCAAAAATCCTTCAGGATGCTCCAAAATGACTCATCTAAATTTATAATGATAGATCTTGATTAGGAGTATCTTTTTCTAGTACATGTCAAGTATCTATTTTGAAGTCTTGATCAATTTTGGGGGTTGGGAAGGATCAGGTTATGGTTTTGGGTGTGATTTGATTTTCGTCTAGAACATCAAAAATCCTTCAGGATGCTCCAAAATGACTCATCTATATCTATAATGATAGATCTTGATTAGGAGTATCTTTTTCTAGTACATGTCAAGTATCTATTTTGAAGTCTTGATCGATTTTGGGGGTTGGGAAGGATCAGGTGATGGTTTTGGGTGTGATTTGATTTTCGTCTAGAACATCAAAAATCCTTCAGGATGCTCCAAAATGACTCATCTATATCTATAATGATAGATCTTGATTAGGAGTATCTTTTTCTAGTACATGTCAAGTATCTATTTTGAAGTCTTGATCGATTTTGGGGGTTGGGAAGGATCAGGTGATGGTTTTGGGTGTGATTTGATTTTCGTCTAGAACATCAAAAATCCTTCAGGATGCTCCAAAATGACTCATCTATATCTATAATGATAGATCTTGATTAGGAGTATCTTTTTCTAGTACATGTCAAGTATCTATTTTGAAGTCTTGATCGATTTTGGGGGTTGGGAAGGATCAGGTGATGGTTTTGGGTGTGATTTGATTTTCGTCTAGAACATCAAAAATCCTTCAGGATGCTCCAAAATGACTCATCTATATCTATAATGATAGATCTTGATTAGGAGTATCTTTTTCTAGTACATGTCAAGTATCTATTTTGAAGTCTTGATCGATTTTGGGGGTTGGGAAGGATCAGGTGATGGTTTTTGGGTGTGATTTGATTTTCGTCTAGAACATCAAAAATCCTTCAGGATGCTCCAAAATGACTCATCTATATCTATAATGATAGATCTTGATTAGGAGTATCTTTTTCTAGTACATGTCAAGTATCTATTTTGAAGTCTTGATCGATTTTGGGGGTTGGGAAGGATCAGGTGATGGTTTTGGGTGTGATTTGATTTTCGTCTAGAACATCAAAAATCCTTCAGGATGCTCCAAAATGACTCATCTATATCTATAATGATAGATCTTGATTAGGAGTATCTTTTTCTAGTACATGTCAAGTATCTATTTTGAAGTCTTGATCGATTTTGGGGGTTGGGAAGGATCAGGTGATGGTTTTGGGTGTGATTTAATTTTCGTCTAGAACATCAAAAATCCTTCAGGATGCTCCAAAATGACTCATCTATATCTATAATGATAGATCTTGATTAGGAGTATCTTTTTCTAGTACATGTCAAGTATCTATTTTGAAGTCTTGATCGATTTTGGGGGTTGGGAAGGATCAGGTGATGGTTTTGGGTGTGATTTGATTTTCGTCTAGAACATCAAAAATCCTTCAGGATGCTCCAAAATGACTCATCTATATCTATAATGATAGATCTTGATTAGGAGTATCTTTTTCTAGTACATGTCAAGTATCTATTTTGAAGTCTTGATCGATTTTGGGGGGTTGGGAAGGATCAGGTGATGGTTTTGGGTATGATTTGATTTTCGTCTAGAACATCAAAAATCCTTCAGGATGCTCCAAAATGACTCATCTATATCTATAATGATAGATCTTGATTAGGAGTATCTTTTTCTAGTACATGTCAAGTATCTATTTTGAAGTCTTGATCGATTTTGGGGGTTGGGAAGGATCAGGTGATGGTTTTGGGTGTGATTTCATTTTCGTCTAGAACATCAAAAATCCTTCAGGATGCTCCAAAATGACTCATCTATATCTATAATGATAGATCTTGATTAGGAGTATCTTTTTCTAGTACATGTCAAGTATCTATTTTGAAGTCTTGATCGATTTTGGGGGTTGGGAAGGATCAGGTGATGGTTTTGGGTGTGATTTGATTTTCGTCTAGAACATCAAAAATCCTTCAGGATGCTCCAAAACGACTCATCTATATCTATAATGATAGATCTTGATTAGGAGTATCTTTTTCTAGTACATGTCAAGTATCTATTTTGAAGTCTTGATCGATTTTGGGGGTTGGGAAGGATCAGGTGATGGTTTTGGGTGTGATTTGATTTTCGTCTAGAACATCAAAAATCCTTCAGGATGCTCCAAAATGACTCATCTATATCTATAATGATAGATCTTAATTAGGAGTATCTTTTTCTAGTACATGTCAAGTATCTATTTTGAAGTCTTGATCGATTTTGGGGGTTGGGAAGGATCAGGTGATGGTTTTGGGTGTGATTTGATTTTCGTCTAGAACATCAAAATTCCTTCAGGATGCTCCAAAATGACTCATCTATATTTATAATGATAGACCTTGATTAGGAGTATCTTTTTCTAGTACATGTCAAGTATCTATTTTGAAGTCTTGATCGATTTTGGGGGTTGGGAAGGATCAGGTTATGGTTTTGGGTGTGATTTGATTTTCGTCTAGAACATCAAAAATCCTTCAGGATGCTCCAAAATGACTCATCTATATCTATAATGATAGATCTTGATTAGGAGTATCTTTTTTTAGTACATGTCAAGTATCTATTTTGAAGTCTTGATCGATTTTGGGGGTTGGGAAGGATCAGGTGATGGTTTTGGGTGTGATTTGATTTTCGTCTAGAACATCAAAAATCCTTCAGGATGCTCCAAAATGACTCATCTATATCTATAATGATAGATCTTGATTAGGAGTATCTTTTTCTAGTACATGTCAAGTATCTATTTTGAAGTCTTGATCGATTTTGGGGGTTGGGAAGGATCAGGTGATGGTTTTGGGTGTAATTTGATTTTCGTCTAGAACATCAAAAATCCTTCAAGATCCTCCAAAATGACTCATCTATATCTATAATGATAGATCTTGATTAGGAGTATCTTTTTCTAGTACATGTCAAGTATCTATTTTGAAGTCTTGATCGATTTTGGGGGTTGGGAAGGATCAGGTGATGGTTTTGGGTGTGATTTGATTTTCGTCTAGAACATCAAAAATCCTTCAGGATGCTCCAAAATGACTCATCTATATCAATAATGATAGATCTTGATTAGGAGTATCTTTTTCTAGTACATGTCAAGTATCTATTTTGAAGTCTTGATCGATTTTGGGGGTTGGGAAGGATCAGGTGATGGTTTTGGGTGTGATTTGATTTTCGTCTAGAACATCAAAAATCCTTCTGGATGCTCCAAAATGACTCATCTATATCTATAATGATAGATCTTGATTAGGAGTATCTTTTTCTAGTACATGTCAAGTATCTATTTTGAAGTCTTGATCGATTTTGGGGGTTGGGAAGGATCAGGTGATGGTTTTGGGTGTGATTTGATTTTCGTCTAGAACATCAAAAATCCTTCAGGATGCTCCAAAATGACTCATCTATATCCATAATGATAGATCTTGATTAGGAGTATCTTTTTCTAGTACATGTCAAGTATCTATTTTGAAGTCTTGATCGATTTTGGGGGTTGGGAAGGATCAGGTGATGGTTTTGGGTGTGATTTGATTTTCGTCTAGAACATCAAAAATCCTTCAGGATGCTCCAAAATGACTCATCTATATCTTTAATGATAGATCTTGATTAGGAGTATCTTTTTCTAGTACATGTCAAGTATCTATTTTGAAGTCTTGATCGATTTTGGGGGTTGGGAAGGATCAGGTGATGGTTTTGGGTGTGATTTGATTTTCGTCTAGAACATCAAAAATCCTTCAGGATGCTCCAAAATGACTCATCTATATCTATAATGATAGATCTTGATTAGGAGTATCTTTTTCTAGTACATGTCAAGTATCTATTTTGAAGTCTTGATCGATTTTGGGGGTTGGGAAGGATCAGGTGATGGTTTTGGGTGTGATTTGATTTTCGTCTAGAACATCAAAAATCCTTCAGGATGCTCCAAAATGACTCATCTATATCTATAATGATAGATCTTGATTAGGAGTATCTTTTTCTAGTACATGTCAAGTATCTATTTTGAAGTCTTGATCGATTTTGGGGGTTGGGAAGGATCAGGTGATGGTTTTGGGTGTGATTTGATTTTCGTCTAGAACATCAAAAATCCTTCAGGATGCTCCAAAATGACTCATCTATATCTATAATGATAGATCTTGATTAGGAGTATCTTTTTCTAGTACATGTCAAGTATCTATTTTGAAGTCTTGATCGATTTTTGGGGTTGGGAAGGATCAGGTGATGGTTTTGGGTGTGATTTGATTTTCGTCTAGAACATCAAAAATCCTTCAGGATGCTCCAAAATGACTCATCTATATCTATAATGATAGATCTTGATTAGGAGTATCTTTTTCTAGTACATGTCAAGTATCTATTTTGAAGTCTTGATCGATTTTGGGGGTTGGGAAGGATCAGGTGATGGTTTTGGGTGTGATTTGATTTTCGTCTAGAACATCAAAAATCCTTCAGGATGCTCCAAAATGACTCATCTATATCTATAATGATAGATCTTGATAAGGAGTATCTTTTTCTAGTACATGTCAAGTATCTATTTTGAAGTCTTGATCGATTTTGGAGGTTGGGAAGGATCAGGTGATGGTTTTGGGTGTGATTTGATTTTCGTCTAGAACATCAAAAATCCTTCAGGATGCTCCAAAATGACTCATCTATATCTATAATGATAGATCTTGATTAGGAGTATCTTTTTCTAGTACATGTCAAGTATCTATTTTGAAGTCTTGATCGATTTTGGGGGTTGGGAAGGATCAGGTGATGGTTTTGGGTGTGATTTGATTTTCGTCTAGAACATCAAAAATCCTTCAGGATGCTCCAAAATGACTCATCTATATCTATAATGATAGATCTTGATTAGGAGTATCTTTTTCTAGTACATGTCAAGTATCTATTTTGAAGTCTTGATCGATTTTGGGGGTTGGGAAGGATCAGGTGATGGTTTTGGGTGTGATTTGATTTTCGTCTAGAACATCAAAAATCCTTCAGGATGCTCCAAAATGACTCATCTATATCTATAATGATAGATCTTGATTAGGAGTATCTTTTTCTAGTACATGTCAAGTATCTATTTTGAAGTCTTGATCGATTTTGGGGGTTGGGAAGGATCAGGTGATGGTTTTGGGTGTGATTTGATTTTCGTCTAGAACATCAAAAATCCTTCAGGATGCTCCAAAATGACTCATCTATATCTATAATGATAGATCTTGATTAGGAGTATCTTTTTCTAGTACATGTCAAGTATCTATTTTGAAGTCTTGATCGATTTTGGGGGTTGGGAAGGATCAGGTGATGGTTTTGGGTGTGATTTGATTTTCGTCTAGAACATCAAAAATCCTTCAGGATGCTCCAAAATGACTCATCTATATCTATAATGATAGATCTTGATTAGGAGTATCTTTTTCTAGTACATGTCAAGTATCTATTTTGAAGTCTTGATCGATTTTGGGGGTTGGGAAGGATCAGGTGATGGTTTTGGGTGTGATTTGATTTTCGTCTAGAACATCAAAAATCCTTCAGGATGCTCCAAAATGACTCATCTATATCTATAATGATAGATCTTGATTAGGAGTATCTTTTTCTAGTACATGTCAAGTATCTATTTTAAAGTCTTGATCGATTTTGGGGGTTGGGAAGGATCAGGTGATGGTTTTGGGTGTGATTTGATTTTCGTCTAGAACATCAAAAATCCTTCAGGATGCTCCAAAATGACTCATCTATATCTATAATGATAGATCTTGATTAGGAGTATCTTTTTCTAGTACATGTCAAGTATCTATTTTGAAGTCTTGATCGATTTTGGGGGTTGGGAAGGATCAGGTGATGGTTTTGGGTGTGATTTGATTTTCGTCTAGAACATCAAAAATCCTTCAGGATGCTCCAAAATGACTCATCTATATTTATAATGATAGATCTTGATTAGGAGTATCTTTTTCTAGTACATGTCAAGTATCTTTTTTGAAGTCTTGATCGATTTTGGGGGTTGGGAAGGATCAGGTGATGGTTTTGGGTGTGATTTGATTTTCGTCTAGAACATCAAAAATCCTTCAGGATGCTCCAAAATGACTCATCTATATCTATAATGATAGATCTTGATTAGGAGTATCTTTTTCTAGTACATGTCAAGTATCTATTTTGAAGTCTTGATCGATTTTGGGGGTTGGGAAGGATCAGGTGATGGTTTTGGGTGTGATTTGATTTTCGTCTAGAACATCAAAAATCCTTCAGGATGCTCCAAAATGACTCATCTATATCTATAATGATAGATCTTGATTAGGAGTATCTTTTTCTAGTACATGTCAAGTATCTATTTTGAAGTCTTGATCGATTTTGGGGGTTGGGAAGGATCAGGTGATGGTTTTGGGTGTGATTTGATTTTCGTCTAGAACATCAAAAATCCTTCAGGATGCTCCAAAATGACTCATCTATATCTATAATGATAGATCTTGATTAGGAGTATCTTTTTCTAGTACATGTCAAGTATCTATTTTGAAGTCTTGATCGATTTTGGGGGTTGGGAAGGATCAGGTGATGGTATTGGGTGTGATTTGATTTTCGTCTAGAACATCAAAAATCCTTCAGGATGCTCCAAAATGACTCATCTATATTTTCTAGTACATGTCAAGTATCTATTTTGAAGTCTTGATCAATTTTGGGGGTTGGGAAGGATCAGGTGATGGTTTTGGGTGTGATTTGATTTTCGTCTAGAACATCAAAAATCCTTCAGGATGCTCCAAAATGACTCATCTATATCTATAATGATAGATCTTGATTAGGAGTATCTTTTTCTAGTACATGTCAAGTATCTATTTTGAAGTCTTGATCGATTTTGGGGGTTGGGAAGGATCAGGTGATGGTTTTGGGTGTGATTTGATTTTCGTCTAGAACATCAAAAATCCTTCAGGATGCTCCAAAATGACTCATCTATATCTATAATGATAGATCTTGATTAGGAGTATCTTTTTCTAGTACATGTCAAGTATCTATTTTGAAGTCTTGATCGATTTTGGGGGTTGGGAAGGATCAGGTGATGTTTTTGGGTGTGATTTGATTTTCGTCTAGAACATCAAAAATCCTTCAGGATGCTCCAAAATGACTCATCTATATCTATAATGATAGATCTTGATTAGGAGTATCTTTTTCTAGTACATGTCAAGTATCTATTTTGAAGTCTTGATCGATTTTGGGGGTTGGGAAGGATCAGGTGATGGTTTTGGGTGTGATTTGATTTTCGTCTAGAACATCAAAAATCCTTCAGGATGCTCCAAAATGACTTATCTATATCTATAATGATAGATCTTGATTAGGAGTATCTTTTTCTAGTACATGTCAAGTATCTATTTTGAAGTCTTGATCGATTTTGTTGGTTGGGAAGGATCAGGTGATGGTTTTGGGTGTGATTTGATTTTCGTCTAGAACATCAAAAATCCTTCAGGATGCTCCAAAATGACTCATCTATATCTATAATGATAGATCTTGATTAGGAGTATCTTTTTCTAGTACATGTCAAGTATCTATTTTGAAGTCTTGATCGATTTTGGGGGTTGGGAAGGATCAGGTGATGGTTTTGGGTGTGATTTGATTTTCGTCTAGAACACCAAAAATCCTTCAGGATGCTCCAAAATGAGTCATCTATATCTATAATGATAGATCTTGATTAGGAGTATCTTTTTCTAGTACATGTCAAGTATCTATTTTGAAGTCTTGATCGATTTTGGGGGTTGGGAAGGATCAGGTGATGGTTTTGGGTGTGATTTGATTTTCGTCTAGAACATCAAAAATCCTTCAGGATGCTCCAAAATGACTCATCTATATCTATAATGATAGATCTTGATTAGGAGTATCTTTTTCTAGTACATGTCAAGTATCTATTTTGAAGTCTTGATCGATTTTGGGGGTTGGGAAGGATCAGGTGATGGTTTTGGGTGTGATTTGATTTTCGTCTAGAACATCAAAAATCCTTCAGGATGCTCCAAAATGACTCATCTATATCTATAATGATAGATCTTGATTAGGAGTATCTTTTTCTAGTACATGTCAAGTATCTATTTTGACGTCTTGATCGATTTTAGGGGTTGGGAAGGATCAGGTGATGGTTTTGGGTGTGATTTGATTTTCGTCTAGAACATCAAAAATCCTTCAGGATGCTCCAAAATGACTCATCTATATCTATAATGATAGATCTTGATTAGGAGTATCTTTTTCTAGTACATGTCAAGTATCTATTTTGAAGTCTTGATCGATTTTGGGGGTTGGGAAGGATCAGGTGATGGTTTTGGGTGTGATTTGATTTTCGTCTAGAACATCAAAAATCCTTCAGGATGCTCCAAAATGACTCATCTATATTTATAATGATAGATCTTGATTAGGAGTATCTTTTTCTAGTACATGTCAAGTGTCTTTTTTGAAGTCTTGATCGATTTTGGGGGTTGGGAAGGATCAGGTGATGGTTTTGGGTGTGATTTGATTTTCGTCTAGAACATCAAAAATCCTTCAGGATGCTCCAAAATGACTCATCTATATCTATAATGATAGATCTTGATTAGGAGTATCTTTTTCTAGTACATGTCAAGTATCTATTTTGAAGTCTTGATCGATTTTGGGGGTTGGGAAATATCAGGTGATGGTTTTGGGTGTGATTTGATTTTCGTCTAGAACATCAAAAATCCTTCAGGATGCTCCAAAATGACTCATCTATATCTATAATGATAGATCTTGATTAGGAGTATCTTTTTCTAGTACATGTCAAGTATCTATTTTGAAGTCTTGATCGATTTTGGGGGTTGGGAAGGATCAGGTGATGGTTTTGGGTGTGATTTGATTTTCGTCTAGAACATCAAAAATCCTTCAGGATGCTCCAAAATGACTCATCTATATCTATAATGATAGATCTTGATTAGGAGTATCTTTTTCTAGTACATGTCAAGTATCTATTTTGAAGTCTTGATCGATTTTGGGGGTTGGGAAGGATCAGGTGATGGTATTGGGTGTGATTTGATTTTCGTCTAGAACATCAAAAATCCTTCAGGATGCTCCAAAATGACTCATCTATATTTTCTAGTACATGTCAAGTATCTATTTTGAAGTCTTGATCAATTTTGGGGGTTGGGAAGGATCAGGTGATGGTTTTGGGTGTGATTTGATTTTCGTCTAGAACATCAAAAATCCTTCAGGATGCTCCAAAATGACTCATCTATATCTATAATGATAGATCTTGATTAGGAGTATCTTTTTCTAGTACATGTCAAGTATCTATTTTGAAGTCTTGATCGATTTTGGGGGTTGGGAAGGATCAGGTGATGGTTTTGGGTGTGATTTGATTTTCGTCTAGAACATCAAAAATCCTTCAGGATGCTCCAAAATGACTCATCTATATCTATAATGATAGATCTTGATTAGGAGTATCTTTTTCTAGTACATGTCAAGTATCTATTTTGAAGTCTTGATCGATTTTGGGGGTTGGGAAGGATCAGGTGATGTTTTTGGGTGTGATTTGATTTTCGTCTAGAACATCAAAAATCCTTCAGGATGCTCCAAAATGACTCATCTATATCTATAATGATAGATCTTGATTAGGAGTATCTTTTTCTAGTACATGTCAAGTATCTATTTTGAAGTCTTGATCGATTTTGGGGGTTGGGAAGGATCAGGTGATGGTTTTGGGTGTGATTTGATTTTCGTCTAGAACATCAAAAATCCTTCAGGATGCTCCAAAATGACTTATCTATATCTATAATGATAGATCTTGATTAGGAGTATCTTTTTCTAGTACATGTCAAGTATCTATTTTGAAGTCTTGATCGATTTTGTTGGTTGGGAAGGATCAGGTGATGGTTTTGGGTGTGATTTGATTTTCGTCTAGAACATCAAAAATCCTTCAGGATGCTCCAAAATGACTCATCTATATCTATAATGATAGATCTTGATTAGGAGTATCTTTTTCTAGTACATGTCAAGTATCTATTTTGAAGTCTTGATCGATTTTGGGGGTTGGGAAGGATCAGGTGATGGTTTTGGGTGTGATTTGATTTTCGTCTAGAACACCAAAAATCCTTCAGGATGCTCCAAAATGAGTCATCTATATCTATAATGATAGATCTTGATTAGGAGTATCTTTTTCTAGTACATGTCAAGTATCTATTTTGAAGTCTTGATCGATTTTGGGGGTTGGGAAGGATCAGGTGATGGTTTTGGGTGTGATTTGATTTTCGTCTAGAACATCAAAAATCCTTCAGGATGCTCCAAAATGACTCATCTATATCTATAATGATAGATCTTGATTAGGAGTATCTTTTTCTAGTACATGTCAAGTATCTATTTTGAAGTCTTGATCGATTTTGGGGGTTGGGAAGGATCAGGTGATGGTTTTGGGTGTGATTTGATTTTCGTCTAGAACATCAAAAATCCTTCAGGATGCTCCAAAATGACTCATCTATATCTATAATGATAGATCTTGATTAGGAGTATCTTTTTCTAGTACATGTCAAGTATCTATTTTGACGTCTTGATCGATTTTAGGGGTTGGGAAGGATCAGGTGATGGTTTTGGGTGTGATTTGATTTTCGTCTAGAACATCAAAAATCCTTCAGGATGCTCCAAAATGACTCATCTATATCTATAATGATAGATCTTGATTAGGAGTATCTTTTTCTAGTACATGTCAAGTATCTATTTTGAAGTCTTGATCGATTTTGGGGGTTGGGAAGGATCAGGTGATGGTTTTGGGTGTGATTTGATTTTCGTCTAGAACATCAAAAATCCTTCAGGATGCTCCAAAATGACTCATCTATATCTATAATGATAGATCTTGATTAGGAGTATCGTTTTCTAGTACATGTCAAGTATCTATTTTGAAGTCTTGATCAATTTTGGGGGTTGGGAAGGATCAGGTGATGGTTTTGGGTGTGATTTGATTTGCGTCTAGAACATCAAAAATCCTTCAGGATGCTCCAAAATGACTCATCTATATCTATAATGATAGATCTTGATTAGGAGTATCTTTTTCTAGTACATGTCAAGTATCTATTTTGAAGTCTTGATCGATTTTGGGGGTTGGGAAGGATCAGGTGATGGTTTTGGGTGTGATTTGATTTTCGTCTAGAACATCAAAAATCCTTCAGGATGCTCCAAAATGACTCATCTATATCTATAATGATAGATCTTGATTAGGAGTATCTTTTTCTAGTACATGTCAAGTATCTATTTTGAAGTCTTGATCGATTTTGGGGGTTGGGAAGGATCAGGTGATGGTTTTTTGTGTGATTTGATTTTCGTCTAGAACATCAAAAATCCTTCAGGATGCTCCAAAATGACTCATCTATATCTATAATGATAGATCTTGATTAGGAGTATCTTTTTCTAGTACATGTCAAGTATCTATTTTGAAGTCTTGATCGATTTTGGGGGTTGGGAAGGATCAGGTGATGGTTTTGGGTGTGATTTGATTTTCGTCTAGAACATCAAAAATCCTTCAGGATGCTCCAAAATGACTCATCTATATCTATAATGATAGATCTTGATTAGGAGTATCTTTTTCTAGTACATGTCAAGTATCTATTTTGAAGTCTTGATCGATTTTGGGGGTTGGGAAGGATCAGGTGATGGTTTTGGGTGTGATTTGATTTTCGTCTAGAACATCAAAAATCCTTCAGGATGCTCCAAAATGACTCATCTATATCTATAATGATAGATCTTGATTAGGAGTATCTTTTTCTAGTACATGTCAAGTATCTATTTTGAAGTCTTGATCGATTTTGGGGGTTGGGAAGGATCAGGTGATGGTTTTGGGTGTGATTTGATTTTCGTCTAGAACATCAAAAATCCTTCAGGATGCTCCAAAATGACTCATCTATATCTATAATGATAGATCTTGATTAGGAGTATCTTTTTCTAGTACATGTCAAGTATCTATTTTGAAGTCTTGATCGATTTTGGGGGTTGGGAAGGATCAGGTGATGGTTTTGGGTGTGATTTGATTTTCGTCTAGAACATCAAAAATCCTTCAGGATGCTCCAAAATGACTCATCTATATCTATAATGATAGATCTTGATTAGGAGTATCTTTTTCTAGTACATGTCAAGTATCTATTTTGAAGTCTTGATCGATTTTAGGGGTTGGGAAGGATCAGGTGATGGTTTTGGGTGTGATTTGATTTTCGTCTAGAACATCAAAAATCCTTCAGGATGCTCCAAAATGACTCATCTATATCTATAATGATAGATCTTGATTAGGAGTATCTTTTTCTAGTACATGTCAAGTATCTATTTTGAAGTCTTGATCGATTTTGGGGGTTGGGAAGGATCAGGTGATGGTTTTGGGTGTGATTTGATTTTCGTCTAGAACATCAAAAATCCTTCAGGATGCTCCAAAATGACTCATCTATATCTATAATGATAGATCTTGATTAGGAGTATCGTTTTCTAGTACATGTCAAGTATCTATTTTGAAGTCTTGATCAATTTTGGGGGTTGGGAAGGATCAGGTGATGGTTTTGGGTGTGATTTGATTTGCGTCTAGAACATCAAAAATCCTTCAGGATGCTCCAAAATGACTCATCTATATCTATAATGATAGATCTTGATTAGGAGTATCTTTTTCTAGTACATGTCAAGTATCTATTTTGAAGTCTTGATCGATTTTGGGGGTTGGGAAGGATCAGGTGATGGTTTTGGGTGTGATTTGATTTTCGTCTAGAACATCAAAAATCCTTCAGGATGCTCCAAAATGACTCATCTATATCTATAATGATAGATCTTGATTAGGAGTATCTTTTTCTAGTACATGTCAAGTATCTATTTTGAAGTCTTGATCGATTTTGGGGGTTGGGAAGGATCAGGTGATGGTTTTGGGTGTGATTTGATTTTCGTCTAGAACATCAAAAATCCTTCAGGATGCTCCAAAATGACTCATCTATATCTATAATGATAGATCTTGATTAGGAGTATCTTTTTCTAGTACATGTCAAGTATCTATTTTGAAGTCTTGATCGATTTTGGGGGTTGGGAAGGATCAGGTGATGGTTTTGGGTGTGATTTGATTTTCGTCTAGAACATCAAAAATCCTTCAGGATGCTCCAAAATGACTCATCTATATCTATAATGATAGATCTTGATTAGGAGTATCTTTTTCTAGTACATGTCAAGTATCTATTTTGAAGTCTTGATCGATTTTAGGGGTTGGGAAGGATCAGGTGATGGTTTTGGGTGTGATTTGATTTTCGTCTAGAACATCAAAAATCCTTCAGGATGCTCCAAAATGACTCATCTATATCTATAATGATAGATCTTGATTAGGAGTATCTTTTTCTAGTACATGTCAAGTATCTATTTTGAAGTCTTGATCGATTTTGGGGGTTGGGAAGGATCAGGTGATGGTTTTGGGTGTGATTTGATTTTCGTCTAGAACATCAAAAATCCTTCAGGATGCTCCAAAATGACTCATCTATATCTATAATGATAGATCTTGATTAGGAGTATCGTTTTCTGGTACATGTCAAGTATCTATTTTGAAGTCTTGATCAATTTTGGGGGTTGGGAAGGATCAGGTGATGGTTTTGGGTGTGATTTGATTTGCGTCTAGAACATCAAAAATCCTTCAGGATGCTCCAAAATGACTCATCTATATCTATAATGATAGATCTTGATTAGGAGTATCTTTTTCTAGTACATGTCAAGTATCTATTTTGAAGTCTTGATCGATTTTGGGGGTTGGGAAGGATCAGGTGATGGTTTTGGGTGTGATTTGATTTTCGTCTAGAACATCAAAAATCCTTCAGGATGCTCCAAAATGACTCATCTATATCTATAATGATAGATCTTGATTAGGAGTATCTTTTTCTAGTACATGTCAAGTATCTATTTTGAAGTCTTGATCGATTTTGGGGGTTGGGAAGGATCAGGTGATGGTTTTGGGTGTGATTTGATTTTCGTCTAGAACATCAAAAATCCTTCAGGATGCTCCAAAATGACTCATCTATATCTATAATGATAGATCTTGATTAGGAGTATCTTTTTCTAGTACATGTCAAGTATCTATTTTGAAGTCTTGATCGATTTTGGGGGTTGGGAAGGATCAGGTGATGGTTTTGGGTGTGATTTGATTTTCGTCTAGAACATCAAAAATCCTTCAGGATGCTCCAAAATGACTCATCTATATCTATAATGATAGATCTTGATTAGGAGTATCTTTTTCTAGTACATGTCAAGTATCTATTTTGAAGTCTTGGTCGATTTTGGGGGTTGGGAAGGATCAGGTGATGGTTTTGGGTGTGATTTGATTTTCGTCTAGAACATCAAAAATCCTTCAGGATGCTCCAAAATGACTCATCTATATCTATAATGATAGATCTTGATTAGGAGTATCTTTTTCTAGTACATGTCAAGTATCTATTTTGAAGTCTTGATCGATTTTGGGGGTTGGGAAGGATCAGGTGATGGTTTTGGGTGTGATTTGATTTTCGTCTAGAACATCAAAAATCCTTCAGGATGCTCCAAAATGACTCATCTATATCTATAATGATAGATCTTGATTAGGAGTATCGTTTTCTAGTACATGTCAAGTATCTATTTTGAAGTCTTGATCGATTTTGGGGGTTGGGAAGGATCAGGTGATGGTTTTGGGTGTGATTTGATTTTCGTCTAGAACATCAAAAATCCTTCAGGATGCTCCAAAATGACTCATATATATCTATAATGATAGATCTTGATTAGGAGTATCTTTTTCTAGTACATGTCAAGTATCTATTTTGAAGTCTTGATCGATTTTGGGGGTTGGGAAGGATCAGGTGATGGTTTTGGGTGTGATTTGATTTTCGTCTAGAACATCAAAAATCCTTCAGGATGCTCCAAAATGACTCATCTATATCTATAATGATAGATCTTGATTAGGAGTATCTTTTTCTAGTACATGTCAAGTATCTATTTTGAAGTCTTGATCGATTTTGGGGGTTGGGAAGGATCAGGTGATGGTTTTGGGTGTGATTTGATTTTCGTCTAGAACATCAAAAATCCTTCAGGATGCTCCAAAATGACTCATCTATATCTATAATGATAGATCTTGATTAGGAGTATCTTTTTCTAGTACATGTCAAGTATCTATTTTGAAGTCTTGATCGATTTTGGGGGTTGGGAAGGACCAGGTGATGGTTTTGGGTGTGATTTGATTTTCGTCTAGAACATCAAAAATCCTTCAGGATGCTCCAAAATGACTCATCTATATCTATAATGATAGATCTTGATTAGGAGTATCTTTTTCTAGTACATGTCAAGTATCTATTTTGAAGTCTTGATCGATTTTGGGGGTTGGGAAGGATCAGGTGATGGTTTTGGGTGTGATTTGATTTTCGTCTAGAACATCAAAAATCCTTCAGGATGCTCCAAAATGACTCATCTATATCTATAATGATAGATCTTGATTAGGAGTATCTTTTTCTAGTCTTAGTAGTACATGTCAAGTATCTATTTTGAAGTCTTGATCGATTTTGGGGGTTGGGAAGGATCAGGTGATGGTTTTGGGTGTGATTTGATTTTCGTCTAGAACATCAAAAATCCTTCAGGATGCTCCAAAATGACTCATCTATATCTATAATGATAGATCTTGATTAGGAGTATCTTTTTCTAGTACATGTCAAGTATCTATTTTGAAGTCTTGATCGATTTTGGGGGTTGGGAAGGATCAGGTGATGGTTTTGGGTGTGATTTGATTTTCGTCTAGAATATCAAAAATCCTTCAGGATGCTCCAAAATGACTCATCTATATCTATAATGATAGATCTTGATTAGGAGTATCTTTTTCTAGTACATGTCAAGTATCTATTTTGAAGTCTTGATCGATTTTGGGGGTTGGGAAGGATCAGGTGATGGTTTTGGGTGTGATTTGATTTTCGTCTAGAACATCAAAAATCCTTCAGGATGCTCCAAAATGACTCATCTATATCTATAATGATAGATCTTGATTAGGAGTATCTTTTTCTAGTACATGTCAAGTATCTATTTTGAAGTCTTGATCGATTTTGGGGGTTGGGAAGGATCAGGTGATGGTTTTGGGAGTGATTTGATTTTCGTCTAGAACATCAAAAATCCTTCAGGATGCTCCAAAATGACTCATCTATGTCTATAATGATAGATCTTGATTAGGAGTATCTTTTTCTAGTACATGTCAAGTATCTATTTTGAAGTCTTGATCGATTTTGGGGGTTGGGAAGGATCAGGTGATGGTTTTGGGTGTGATTTGATTTTCGTCTAGAACATCAAAATTCCTTCAGGATGCTCCAAAATGACTCATCTATATCTATAATGATAGATCTTGATTAGGAGTATCTTTTTCTAGTACATGTCAAATATCTATTTTGAAGTCTTGATTGATTTTGGGGGTTGGGAAGGATCAGGTGATGGTTTTGGGTGTGATTTGATTTTCGTCTAGAACATCAAAAATCCTTCAGGATGCTCCAAAATGACTCATCTATATCTATAATGATAGATCTTGATTAGGAGTATCTTTTTCTAGTACATGTCAAGTATCTATTTTGAAGTCTTGATCGATTTTGGGGGTTGGGAAGGATCAGGTGATGGTTTTGGGTGTGATTTGATTTTCGTCTAGAACATCAAAAATCCTTCAGGATGCTCCAAAATGACTCATCTATATCTATAATGATAGATCTTGATTAGGAGTATCTTTTTCTAGTACATGTCAAGTATCTATTTTGAAGTCTTGATCGATTTTGGGGGTTGGGAAGGATCAGGTGATGGTTTTGGGTGTGATTTGATTTTCGTCTAGAACATCAAAAATCCTTCAGGATGCTCCAAAATGACTCATCTATATCTATAATGATAGATCTTGATTAGGAGTATCTTTTTCTAGTACATGTCAAGTATCTATTTTGAAGTCTTGATCGATTTTGGGGGTTGGGAAGGATCAGGTGATGGTTTTGGGTGTGATTTGATTTTCGTCTAGAACATCAAAAATCCTTCAGGATGCTCCAAAATGACTCATCTATATCTATAATGATAGATCTTGATTAGGAGTATCTTTTTCTAGTACATGTCAAGTATCTATTTTGAAGTCTTGATCAATTTTGGGGGTTGGGAAGGATCAGGTGATGGTTTTGGGTGTGATTTGATTTTCGTCTAGAACATCAAAAATCCTTCAGGATGCTCCAAAATGACTCATCTATATCCATAATGATAGATCTTGATTAGGAGTATCTTTTTCTAGTACATGTCAAGTATCTATTTTGAAGTCTTGATCGATTTTGGGGGTTGGAAAGGATCAGGTGATGGTTTTGGGTGTGATTTGATTTTCGTCTAGAACATCAAAAATCCTTCAGGATGCTCCAAAATGACTCATCTATATCTATAATGATAGATCTTGATTAGGAGTATCTTTTTCTAGTACATGTCAAGTATCTATTTTGAAGTCTTGATCGATTTTGGGGGTTGGGAAGGATCAGGTGATGGTTTTGGGTGTGATTTGATTTTCGTCTAGAACATCAAAAATCCTTCAGGATGCTCCAAAATGACTCATCTATATCTATAATGATAGATCTTGATTAGGAGTATCTTTTTCTAGTACATGTCAAGTATCTATTTTGAAGTCTTGATCGATTTTGGGGGTTGGGAAGGATCAGGTGATGGTTTTGGGTGTGATTTGATTTTCGTCTAGAACATCAAAAATCCTTCAGGATGCTCCAAAATGACTCATCTATATCTATAATGATAGATCTTGATTAGGAGTATCTTTTTCTAGTACATGTCAAGTATCTATTTTGAAGTCTTGATCGATTTTGGGGGTTGGGAAGGATCAGGTGATGGTTTTGGGTGTGATTTGATTTTCGTCTAGAACATCAAAAATCCTTCAGGATGCTCCAAAATGACTCATCTATATCTATAATGATAGATCTTGATTAGGAGTATCTTTTTCTAGTACATGTCAAGTACCTATTTTGAAGTCTTGATCGATTTTGGGGGTTGGGAAGGATCAGGTGATGGTTTTGGGTGTGATTTGATTTTCGTCTAGAACATCAAAAATCCTTCAGGATGCTCCAAAATGACTCATCTATATCTATAATTATAGATCTTGATTAGGAGTATCTTTTTCTAGTACATGTCAAGTATCTATTTTGAAGTCTTGATCGATTTTGGGGGTTGGGAAGGATCAGGTGATGGTTTTGGGTGTGATTTGATTTTCGTCTAGAACATCAAAAATCCTTCAGGATGCTCCAAAATGACTCATCTATATCTATAATGATAGATCTTGATTAGGAGTATCTTTTTCTAGTACATGTCAAGTATCTATTTTGAAGTCTTGATCGATTTTGGGGGTTGGGAAGGATCAGGTGATGGTTTTGGGTGTGATTTGATTTTCGTCTAGAACATCAAAAATCCTTCAGGATGCTCCAAAATGACTCATCTATATCTATAATGATAGATCTTGATTAGGAGTATCTTTTTCTAGTACATGTCAAGTATCTATTTTGAAGTCTTGATCGATTTTGGGGGTTGGGAAGGATCAGGTGATGGTTTTGGGTGTGATTTGATTTTCGTCTAGAACATCAAAAATCCTTCAGGATGCTCCAAAATGACTCATCTATATCTATAATGATAGATCTTGATTAGGAGTATCTTTTTCTAGTACATGTCAAGTATCTATTTTGAAGTCTTGATCGATTTTGGGGGTTGGGAAGGATCAGGTGATGGTTTTGGGTGTGATTTGATTTTCGTCTAGAACATCAAAAATCCTTCAGGATGCTCCAAAATGACTCATCTATATCTATAATGATAGATCTTGATTAGGAGTATCTTTTTCTAGTACATGTCAAGTATCTATTTTGAAGTCTTGATCGATTTTGGGGGTTGGGAAGGATCAGGTGATGGTTTTGGGTGTGATTTGATTTTCGTCTAGAACATCAAAAATCCTTCAGGATGCTCCAAAATGACTCATCTATATCTATAATGATAGATCTTGATTAGGAGTATCTTTTTCTAGTACATGTCAAGTATCTATTTTGAAGTCTTGATCGATTTTGGGGGTTGGGAAGGATCAGGTGATGGTTTTGGGTGTGATTTGATTTTCGTCTAGAACATCAAAAATCCTTCAGGATGCTCCAAAATGACTCATCTATATCTATAATGATAGATCTTGATTAGGAGTATCTTTTTCTAGTACATGTCAAGTATCTATTTTGAAGTCTTGATCGATTTTGGGGGTTGGGAAGGATCAGGTGATGGTTTTGGGTGTGATTTGATTTTCGTCTAGAACATCAAAAATCCTTCAGGATGCTCCAAAATGACTCATCTATATCTATAATGATAGATCTTGATTAGGAGTTTTTTTTTCTAGTACATGTCAAGTATCTATTTTGAAGTCTTGATCGATTTTGGGGGTTGGGAAGGATCAGGTGATGGTTTTGGGTGTGATTTGATTTTCGTCTAGAACATCAAAAATCCTTCAGGATGCTCCAAAATGACTCATCTATATCTATAATGATAGATCTTGATTAGGAGTATCTTTTTCTAGTACATGTCAAGTATCTATTTTGAAGTCTTGATCGATTTTGGGGGTTGGGAAGGATCAGGTGATGGTTTTGGGTGTGATTTGATTTTCGTCTAGAACATCAAAAATCCTTCAGGATGCTCCAAAATGACTCATCTATATCTATAATGATAGATCTTGATTAGGAGTATCTTTTTCTAGTACATGTCAAGTATCTATTTTGAAGTCTTGATCGATTTTGGGGGTTGGGAAGGATCAGGTGATGGTTTTGGGTGTGATTTGATTTTCGTCTAGAACATCAAAAATCCTTCAGGATGCTCCAAAATGACTCATCTATATCTATAATGATAGATCTTGATTAGGAGTATCTTTTTCTAGTACATGTCAAGTATCTATTTTGAAGTCTTGATCGATTTTGGGGGTTGGGAAGGATCAGGTGATGGTTTTGGGTGTGATTTGATTTTCGTCTAGAACATCAAAAATCCTTCAGGATGCTCCAAAATGACTCATCTATATCTATAATGATAGATCTTGATTAGGAGTATCTTTTTCTAGTACATGTCAAGTATCTATTTTGAAGTCTTGATCGATTTTGGGGGTTGGGAAGGATCAGGTGATGGTTTTGGGTGTGATTTGATTTTCGTCTAGAACATCAAAAATCCTTCAGGATGCTCCAAAATGACTCATCTATATCTATAATGATAGATCTTGATTAGGAGTATCTTTTTCTAGTACATGTCAAGTATCTATTTTGAAGTCTTGATCGATTTTGGGGGTTGGGAAGGATCAGGTGATGGTTTTGGGTGTGATTTGATTTTCGTCTAGAACATCAAAAATCCTTCAGGATGCTCCAAAATGACTCATCTATATCTATAATGATAGATCTTGATTAGGAGTATCTTTTTCTAGTACATGTCAAGTATCTATTTTGAAGTCTTGATCGATTTTGGGGGTTGGGAAGGATCAGGTGATGGTTTTGGGTGTGATTTGATTTTCGTCTAGAACATCAAAAATCCTTCAGGATGCTCCAAAATGACTCATCTATATCTATAATGATAGATCTTGATTAGGAGTATCTTTTTCTAGTACATGTCAAGTATCTATTTTGAAGTCTTGATCGATTTTGGGGGTTGGGAAGGATCAGGTGATGGTTTTGGGTGTGATTTGATTTTCGTCTAGAACATCAAAAATCCTTCAGGATGCTCCAAAATGACTCATCTATATCTATAATGATAGATCTTGATTAGGAGTATCTTTTTCTAGTACATGTCAAGTATCTATTTTGAAGTCTTGATCGATTTTGGGGGTTGGGAAGGATCAGGTGATGGTTTTGGGTGTGATTTGATTTTCGTCTAGAACATCAAAAATCCTTCAGGATGCTCCAAAATGACTCATCTATATCTATAATGATAGATCTTTATTAGGAGTATCTTTTTCTAGTACATGTCAAGTATCTATTTTGAAGCCTTGATCGATTTTGGGGGTTGGGAAGGATCAGGTGATGGTTTTGGGTGTGATTTGATTTTCGTCTAGAACATCAAAAATCCTTCAGGATGCTCCAAAATGACTCATCTATATCTATAATGATAGATCTTGATTAGGAGTATCTTTTTCTAGTACATGTCAAGTATCTATTTTGAAGTCTTGATCGATTTTGGGGGTTGGGAAGGATCAGGTGATGGTTTTGGGTGTGATTTGATTTTCGTCTAGAACATCAAAAATCCTTCAGGATGCTCCAAAATGACTCATCTATATCTATAATGATAGATCTTGATTAGGAGTATCTTTTTCTAGTACATGTCAAGTATCTATTTTGAAGTCTTGATCGATTTTGGGGGTTGGGAAGGATCAGGTGATGGTTTTGGGTCTGATTTGATTTTCGTCTAGAACATCAAAAATCCTTCAGGATGCTCCAAAATGACTCATCTATATCTATAATTATAGATCTTGATTAGGAGTATCTTTTTCTAGTACATGTCAAGTATCTATTTTGAAGTCTTGATCGATTTTGGGGGTTGGGAAGGATCAGGTGATGGTTTTGGGTGTGATTTGATTTTCGTCTAGAACATCAAAAATCCTTCAGGATGCTCCAAAATGACTCATCTATATCTATAATGATAGATCTTGATTAGGAGTATCTTTTTCTAGTACATGTCAAGTATCTATTTTGAAGTCTTGATCGATTTTGGGGGTTGGGAAGGATCAGGTGATGGTTTGGGTGTGATTTGATTTTCGTCTAGAACATCAAAAATCCTTCAGGATGCTCCAAAATGACTCATCTATATCTATAATGATAGATCTTGATTAGGAGTATCTTTTTCTAGTACATGTCAAGTATCTATTTTGAAGTCTTGATCGATTTTGGGGGTTGGGAAGGATCAGGTGATGGTTTTGGGTGTGATTTGATTTTCGTCTAGAACATCAAAAATCCTTCAGGATGCTCCAAAATGACTCATCTATATCTATAATGATAGATCTTGATTAGGAGTATCTTTTTCTAGTACATGTCAAGTATCTATTTTGAAGTCTTGATCGATTTTGGGGGTTGGGAAGGATCAGGTGATGGTTTTGGGTGTGATTTGATTTTCGTCTAGAACATCAAAAATCCTTCAGGATGCTCCAAAATGACTCATCTATATCTATAATGATAGATCTTGATTAGGAGTATCTTTTTCTAGTACATGTCAAGTATCTATTTTGAAGTCTTGATCGACTTTGGGGGTTGGGAAGGATCAGGTGATGGTTTTGGGTGTGATTTGATTTTCGTCTAGAACATCAAAAATCCTTCAGGATGCTCCAAAATGACTCATCTATATCTATAATGATAGATCTTGATTAGGAGTATCTTTTTCTAGTACATGTCAAGTATCTATTTTGAAGTCTTGATCGATTTTGGGGGTTGGGAAGGATCAGGTGATGGTTTTGGGTGTGATTTGATTTTCGTCTAGAACATCAAAAATCCTTCAGGATGCTCCAAAATGACTCATCTATATCTATAATGATAGATCTTGATTAGGAGTATCTTTTTCTAGTACATGTCAAGTATCTATTTTGAAGTCTTGATCGATTTTGGGGGTTGGGAAGGATCAGGTGATGGTTTTGGGTGTGATTTGATTTTCGTCTAGAACATCAAAAATCCTTCAGGATGCTCCAAAATGACTCATCTATATCTATAATGATAGATCTTGATTAGTAGTATCTTTTTCTAGTACATGTCAAGTATCTATTTTGAAGTCTTGATCGATTTTGGGGGTTGGGAAGGATCAGGTGATGGTTTTGGGTGTGATTTGATTTTCGTCTAGAACATCAAAAATCCTTCAGGATGCTCCAAAATGACTCATCTATATCTATAATGATAGATCTTGATTAGGAGTATCTTTTTCTAGTACATGTCAAGTATCTATTTTGAAGTCTTGATCGATTTTGGGGGTTGGGAAGGATCAGGTGATGGTTTTGGGTGTGATTTGATTTTCGTCTAGAACATCAAAAATCCTTCAGGATGCTCCAAAATGACTCATCTATATCTATAATGATAGATCTTGATTAGGAGTATCTTTTTTTAGTACATGTCAAGTATCTATTTTGAAGTCTTGATCGATTTTGGGGGTTGGGAAGGATCAGGTGATGGTTTTGGGTGTGATTTGATTTTCGTCTAGAACATCAAAAATCCTTCAGGATGCTCCAAAATGACTCATCTATATCTATAATGATAGATCTTGATTAGGAGTATCTTTTTCTAGTACATGTCAAGTATCTATTTTGAAGTCTTGATCGATTTTGGGGGTTGGGAAGGATCAGGTGATGGTTTTGGGTGTGATTTGATTTTCGTCTAGAACATCAAAAATCCTTCAGGATGCTCCAAAATGACTCATCTATATCTATAATGATAGATCTTGATTAGGAGTATCTTTTTCTAGTACATGTCAAGTATCTATTTTGAAGTCTTGATCGATTTTGGGGGTTGGGAAGGATCAGGTGATGGTTTTGGGTGTGATTTGATTTTCGTCTAGAACATCAAAAATCCTTCAGGATGCTCCAAAATGACTCATCTATATCTATAATTATAGATCTTGATTAGGAGTATCTTTTTCTAGTACATGTCAAGTATCTATTTTGAAGTCTTGATCGATTTTGGGGGTTGGGAAGGATCAGGTGATGGTTTTGGGTGTGATTTGATTTTCGTCTAGAACATCAAAAACCCTTCAGGATGCTCCAAAATGACTCATCTATATCTATAATGATAGATCTTGATTAGGAGTATCTTTTTCTAGTACATGTCAAGTATCTATTTTGAAGTCTTGATCGATTTTGGGGGTTGGGAAGGATCAGGTGATGGTTTTGGGTGTGATTTGATTTTCGTCTAGAACATCAAAAATCCTTCAGGATGCTCCAAAATGACTCATCTATATCTATAATGATAGATCTTGATTAGGAGTATCTTTTTCTAGTACATGTCAAGTATCTATTTTGAAGTCTTGATCGATTTTGGGGGTTGGGAAGGAACAGGTGATGGTTTTGGGTGTGATTTGATTTTCGTCTAGAACATCAAAAATCCTTCAGGATGCTCCAAAATGACTCATCTATATCTATAATGATAGATCTTGATTAGGAGTATCTTTTTCTAGTACATGTCAAGTATCTATTTTGAAGTCTTGATCGATTTTGGGGGTTGGGAAGGATCAGGTGATGGTTTTGGGTGTGATTTGATTTTCGTCTAGAACATCAAAAATCCTTCAGGATGCTCCAAAATGACTCATCTATATCTATAATGATAGATATTGATTAGGAGTATCTTTTTCTAGTACATGTCAAGTATCTATTTTGAAATCTTGATCGATTTTGGGGGTTGGGAAGGATCAGGTGATGGTTTTGGGTGTGATTTGATTTTCGTCTAGAACATCAAAAATCCTTCAGGATGCTCCAAAATGACTCATCTATATCTATAATGATAGATCTTGATTAGGAGTATCTTTTTCTAGTACATGTCAAGTATCTATTTTGAAGTCTTGATCGATTTTGGGGGTTGGGAAGGATCAGGTGATGGTTTTGGGTGTGATTTGATTTTCGTCTAGAACATCAAAAATCCTTCAGGATGCTCCAAAATGACTCATCTATATCTATAATGATAGATCTTGATTAGGAGTATCTTTTTCTAGTACATGTCAAGTATCTATTTTGAAGTCTTGATCGATTTTGGGGGTTGGGAAGGATCAGGTGATGGTTTTGGGTGTGATTTGATTTTCGTCTAGAACATCAAAAATCCTTCAGGATGCTCCAAAATGACTCATCTATATCTATAATGATAGATATTGATTAGGAGTATCTTTTTCTAGTACATGTCAAGTATCTATTTTGAAGTCTTGATCGATTTTGGGGGTTGGGAAGGATCAGGTGATGGTTTTGGGTGTGATTTGATTTTCGTCTAGAACATCAAAAATCCTTCAGGATGCTCCAAAATGACTCATCTATATCTATAATGATAGATCTTGATTAGGAGTATCTTTTTCTAGTACATGTCAAGTATCTATTTTGAAGTCTTGATCGATTTTGGGGGTTGGGAAGGATCAGGTGATGGTTTTGGGTGTGATTTGATTTTCGTCTAGAACATCAAAAATCCTTCAGGATGCTCCAAAATGACTCATCTATATCTATTATGATAGATCTTGATTAGGAGTATCTTTTTCTAGTACATGTCAAGTATCTATTTTGAAGTCTTGATCGATTTTGGGGGTTGGGAAGGATCAGGTGATGGTTTTGGGTGTGATTTGATTTTCGTCTAGAACATCAAAAATCCTTCAGGATGCTCCAAAATGACTCATCTATATCTATAATTATAGATCTTGATTAGGAGTATCTTTTTCTAGTACATGTCAAGTATCTATTTTGAAGTCTTGATCGATTTTGGGGGTTGGGAAGGATCAGGTGATGGTTTTGGGTGTGATTTGATTTTCGTCTAGAACATCAAAAATCCTTCAGGATGCTCCAAAATGACTCATCTATATCTATAATGATAGATCTTGATTAGGAGTATCTTTTTCTAGTACATGTCAAGTATCTATTTTGAAGTCTTGATCGATTTTGGGGGTTGGGAAGGATCAGGTGATGGTTTTGGGTGTGATTTGATTTTCGTCTAGAACATCAAAAATCCTTCAGGATGCTCCAAAATGACTCATCTATATCTATAATGATAGATCTTGATTAGGAGTATCTTTTTCTAGTACATGTCAAGTATCTATTTTGAAGTCTTGATCGATTTTGGGGGTTGGGAAGGATCAGGTGATGGTTTTGGGTGTGATTTGATTTTCGTCTAGAACATCAAAAATCCTTCAGGATGCTCCAAAATGACTCATCTATATCTATAATGATAGATCTTGATTAGGAGTATCTTTTTCTAGTACATGTCAAGTATCTATTTTGAAGTCTCGATCGATTTTGGGGGTTGGGAAGGATCAGGTGATGGTTTTGGGTGTGATTTGATTTTCGTCTAGAACATCAAAAATCCTTCAGGATGCTCCAAAATAACTCATCTATATCTATAATGATAGATCTTGATTAGGAGTATCTTTTTCTAGTACATGTCAAGTATCTATTTTGAAGTCTTGATCGATTTTGGGGGTTGGGAAGGATCAGGTGATGGTTTTGGGTGTGATTTGATTTTCGTCTAGAACATCAAAAATCCTTCAGGATGCTCCAAAATGACTCATCTATATCTATAATGATAGATCTTGATTAGGAGTATCTTTTTCTAGTACATGTCAAGTATCTATTTTGAAGTCTTGATCGATTTAGGGGGTTGGGAAGGATCAGGTGATGGTTTTGGGTGTGATTTGATTTTCGTCTAGAACATCAAAAATCCTTCAGGATGCTCCAAAATGACTCATCTATATCTATAATGATAGATCTTGATTAGGAGTATCTTTTTCTAGTACATGTCAAGTATCTATTTTGAAGTCTTGATCGATTTTGGGGGTTGGGAAAGATCAGGTGATGGTTTTGGGTGTGATTTGATTTTCGTCTAGAACATCAAAAATCCTTCAGGATGCTCCAAAATGACTCATCTATATCTATAATGATAGATCTTGATTAGGAGTATCTTTTTCTAGTACATGTCAAGTATCTATTTTGAAGTCTTGATCGATTTTGGGGGTTGGGAAGGATCAGGTGATGGTTTTGGGTGTGATTTGATTTTCGTCTAGAACATCAAAAATCCTTCAGGATGCTCCAAAATGACTCATCTATATCTATAATGATAGATCTTGATTAGGAGTATTTTTTTCTAGTACATGTCAAGTATCTATTTTGAAGTCTTGATCGATTTTGGGGGTTGGGAAGGATCAGGTGATGGTTTTGGGTGTGATTTGATTTTCGTCTAGAACATCAAAAATCCTTCAGGATGCTCCAAAATGACTCATCTATATCTATAATGATAGATCTTGATTAGGAGTATCTTTTTCTAGTACATGTCAAGTATCTATTTTGAAGTCTTGATCGATTTTGGGGGTTGGGAAGGATCAGGTGATGGTTTTGGGTGTGATTTGATTTTCGTCTAGAACATCAAAAATCCTTCAGGATGCTCCGAATTGACTCATCTATATCTATAATGATAGATCTTGATTAGGAGTATCTTTTTCTAGTACATGTCAAGTATCTATTTTGAAGTCTTGATCGATTTTGGGGGTTGGGAAGGATCAGGTGATGGTTTTGGGTGTGATTTGATTTTCGTCTAGAACATCAAAAATCCTTCAGGATGCTCCAAAATGACTCATCTATATCTATAATGATAGATCTTGATTAGGAGTATCTTTTTCTAGTACATGTCAAGTATCTATTTTGAAGTCTTGATCGATTTTGGGGGTTGGGAAGGATCAGGTGATGGTTTTGGGTGTGATTTGATTTTCGTCTAGAACATCAAAAATCCTTCAGGATGCTCCAAAATGACTCATCTATATCTATAATGATAGATCTTGATTAGGAGTATCTTTTTCTAGTACATGTCAAGTATCTATTTTGAAGTCTTGATCGATTTTGGGGGTTGGGAAGGATCAGGTGATGGTTTTGGGTGTGATTTGATTTTCGTCTAGAACATCAAAAATCCTTCAGGATGCTCCAAAATGACTCATCTATATCTATAATGATAGATCTTGATTAGGAGTATCTTTTTCTAGTACATGTCAAGTATCTATTTTGAAGTCTTGATCGATTTTGGGGGTTGGGAAGGATCAGGTGATGGTTTTGGGTGTGATTTGATTTTCGTCTAGAACATCAAAAATCCTTCAGGATGCTCCAAAATGACTCATCTATATCTATAATGATAGATCTTGATTAGGAGTATCTTTTTCTAGTACATGTCAAGTATCTATTTTGAAGTCTTGATCGATTTTGGGGGTTGGGAAGGATCAGGTGATGGTTTTGGGTGTGATTTGATTTTCGTCTAGAACATCAAAAATCCTTCAGGATGCTCCAAAATGACTCATCTATATCTATAATGATAGATCTTGATTAGGAGTATCTTTTTCTAGTACATGTCAAGTATCTATTTTGAAGTCTTGATCGATTTTGGAGGTTGGGAAGGATAAGGTGATGGTTTTGGGTGTGATTTGATTTTCGTCTAGAACATCAAAAATCCTTCAGGATGCTCCAAAATGATTCATCTATATCTATAATTATAGATCTTGATTAGGAGTATCTTTTTCTAGTACATGTCAAGTATCTATTTTGAAGTCTTGATCGATTTTGGGGGTTGGGAAGGATCAGGTGATGGTTTTGGGTGTGATTTGATTTTCGTCTAGAACATCAAAAATCCTTCAGGATGCTCCAAAATGACTCATCTATATCTATAATGATAGATCTTGATTAGGAGTATCTTTTTCTAGTACATGTCAAGTATCTATTTTGAAGTCTTGATCGATTTTGGGGGTTGGGAAGGATCAGGTGATGGTTTTGGGTGTGATTTGATTTTCGTCTAGAACATCAAAAATCCTTCAGGATGCTCCAAAATGACTCATCTATATCTATAATGATAGATCTTGATTAGGAGTATCTTTTTCTAGTACATGTCAAGTATCTATTTTGAAGTCTTGATCGATTTTGGGGGTTGGGAAGGATCAGGTGATGGTTTTGGGTGTGATTTGATTTTCGTCTAGAACATCAAAAATCCTTCAGGATGCTCCAAAATGACTCATCTATATCTATAATGATAGATCTTGATTAGGAGTATCTTTTTCTAGTACATGTCAAGTATCTATTTTGAAGTCTTGATCGATTTTGGGGGTTGGGAAGGATCAGGTGATGGTTTTGGGTGTGATTTGATTTTCGTCTAGAACATCAAAAATCCTTCAGGATGCTCCAAAATGACTCATCTATATCTATAATGATAGATCTTGATTAGGAGTATCTTTTTCTAGTACATGTCAAGTATCTATTTTGAAGTCTTGATCGATTTTGGGGGTTGGGAAGGATCAGGTGATGGTTTTGGGTGTGATTTGATTTTCGTCTAGAACATCAAAAATCCTTCAGGATGCTCCAAAATGACTCATCTATATCTATAATGATAGATCTTGATTAGGAGTATCTTTTTCTAGTACATGTCAAGTATCTATTTTGAAGTCTTGATCGATTTTGGGGGTTGGGAAGGATCAGGTGATGGTTTTGGGTGTGATTTGATTTTCGTCTAGAACATCAAAAATCCTTCAGGATGCTCCAAAATGACTCATCTATATCTATAATGATAGATCTTGATTAGGAGTATCTTTTTCTAGTACATGTCAAGTATCTATTTTGAAGTCTTGATCGATTTTGGGGGTTGGGAAGGATCAGGTGATGGTTTTGGGTGTGATTTGATTTTCGTCTAGAACATCAAAAATCCTTCAGGATGCTCCAAAATGACTCATCTATATCTATAATTATAGATCTTGATTAGGAGTATCTTTTTCTAGTACATGTCAAGTATCTATTTTGAAGTCTTGATCGATTTTGGGGGTTGGGAAGGATCAGGTGATGGTTTTGGGTGTGATTTGATTTTCGTCTAGAACATCAAAAATCCTTCAGGATGCTCCAAAATGACTCATCTATATCTATAATGATAGATCTTGATTAGGAGTATCTTTTTCTAGTACATGTCAAGTATCTATTTTGAAGTCTTGATCGATTTTGGGGGTTGGGAAGGATCAGGTGATGGTTTTGGGTGTGATTTGATTTTCGTCTAGAAAATCAAAAATCCTTCAGGATGCTCCAAAATGACTCATCTATATCTATAATGATAGATCTTGATTAGGAGTATCTTTTTCTAGTACATGTCAAGTATCTATTTTGAAGTCTTGATCGATTTTGGGGGTTGGGAAGGATCAGGTGATGGTTTTGGGTCTGATTTGATTTTCGTCTAGAACATCAAAAATCCTTCAGGATGCTCCAAAATGACTCATCTATATCTATAATGATAGATCTTGATTAGGAGTATCTTTTTCTAGTACATGTCAAGTATCTATTTTGAAGTCTTGATCGATTTTGGGGGTTGGGAAGGATCAGGTGATGGTTTTGGGTGTGATTTGATTTTCGTCTAGAACATCAAAAATCCTTCAGGATGCTCCAAAATGACTCATCTATATCTATAATGATAGATCTTGATTAGGAGTATCTTTTTCTAGTACATGTCAAGTATCTATTTTGAAGTCTTGATCGATTTTGGGGGTTGGGAAGGATCAGGTGATGGTTTTGGGTGTGATTTGATTTTCGTCTAGAACATCAAAAATCCTTCAGGATGCTCCAAAATGACTCATCTATATCTATAATTATAGATCTTGATTAGGAGTATCTTTTTCTAGTACATGTCAAGTATCTATTTTGAAGTCTTGATCGATTTTGGGGGTTGGGAAGGATCAGGTGATGGTTTTGGGTGTGATTTGATTTTCGTCTAGAACATCAAAAATCCTTCAGGATGCTCCAAAATGACTCATCTATATCTATAATGATAGATCTTGATTAGGAGTATCTTTTTCTAGTACATGTCAAGTATCTATTTTGAAGTCTTGATCGATTTTGGGGGTTGGGAAGGATCAGGTGATGGTTTTGGGTGTGATTTGATTTTCGTCTAGAACATCAAAAATCCTTCAGGATGCTCCAAAATGACTCATCTATATCTATAATGATAGATCTTGATTAGGAGTATCTTTTTCTAGTACATGTCAAGTATCTATTTTGAAGTCTTGATCGATTTTGGGGGTTGGGAAGGATCAGGTGATGGTTTTGGGTCTGATTTGATTTTCGTCTAGAACATCAAAAATCCTTCAGGATGCTCCAAAATGACTCATCTATATCTATAATGATAGATCTTGATTAGGAGTATCTTTTTCTAGTACATGTCAAGTATCTATTTTGAAGTCTTGATCGATTTTGGGGGTTGGGAAGGATCAGGTGATGGTTTTGGGTGTGATTTGATTTTCGTCTAGAACATCAAAAATCCTTCAGGATGCTCCAAAATGACTCATCTATATCTATAATGATAGATCTTGATTAGGAGTATCTTTTTCTAGTACATGTCAAGTATCTATTTTGAAGTCTTGATCGATTTTGGGGGTTGGGAAGGATCAGGTGATGGTTTTGGGTGTGATTTGATTTTCGTCTAGAACATCAAAAATCCTTCAGGATGCTCCAAAATGACTCATCTATATCTATAATGATAGATCTTGATTAGGAGTATCTTTTTCTAGTACATGTCAAGTATCTATTTTGAAGTCTTGATCGATTTTGGGGGTTGGGAAGGATCAGGTGATGGTTTTGGGTGTGATTTGATTTTCGTCTAGAACATCAAAAATCCTTCAGGATGCTCCAAAATGACTCATCTATATCTATAATGATAGATCTTGATTAGGAGTATCTTTTTCTAGTACATGTCAAGTATCTATTTTGAAGTCTTGATCGATTTTGGGGGTTGGGAAGGATCAGGTGATGGTTTTGGGTGTGATTTGATTTTCGTCTAGAACATCAAAAATCCTTCAGGATGCTCCAAAATGACTCATCTATATCTATAATGATAGATCTTGATTAGGAGTATCTTTTTCTAGTACATGTCAAGTATCTATTTTGAAGTCTTGATCGATTTTGGGGGTTGGGAAGGATCAGGTGATGGTTTTGGCAGTGATTTCATTTTCGTCTAGAACATCAAAAATCCTTCAGGATGCTCCAAAATGACTCATCTATATCTATAATGATAGATCTTGATTAGGAGTATCTTTTTCTAGTACATGTCAAGTATCTATTTTGAAGTCTTGATCGATTTTGGGGGTTGGGAAGGATCAGGTGATGGTTTTGGGTGTGATTTGATTTTCGTCTAGAACATCAAAAATCCTTCAGGATGCTCCAAAATGACTCATCTATATCTATAATGATAGATCTTGATTAGGAGTATCTTTTTCTAGTACATGTCAAGTATCTATTTTGAAGTCTTGATCGATTTTGGGGGTTGGGAAGGATCAGGTGATGGTTTTGGGTGTGATTTGATTTTCGTCTAGAACATAAAAAATCCTTCAGGATGCTCCAAAATGACTCATCTATATCTATAATTATAGATCTTGATTAGGAGTATCTTTTTCTAGTACATGTCAAGTATCTATTTTGAAGTCTTGATCGATTTTGGGGGTTGGGAAGGATCAGGTGATGGTTTTGGGTGTGATTTGATTTTCGTCTAGAACATCAAAAATCCTTCAGGATGTTCCAAAATGACTCATCTATATCTATAATGATAGATCTTGATTAGGAGTATCTTTTTCTAGTACATGTCAAGTATCTATTTTGAAGTCTTGATCGATTTTGGGGGTTGGGAAGGATCAGGTGATGGTTTTGGGTGTGATTTGATTTTCGTCTAGAACATCAAAAATCCTTCAGGATGCTCCAAAATGACTCATCTATATCTATAATGATAGATCTTGATTAGGAGTATCTTTTTCTAGTACATGTCAAGTATCTATTTTGAAGTCTTGATCGATTTTGGGGGTTGGGAAGGATCAGGTGATGGTTTTGGGTGTGATTTGATTTTCGTCTAGAACATCAAAAATGCTCCAAAATGACTCATCTGTATCTACAATAATAGATCTTGATTAGGAGTATCTTTTTCTAGTACATGTCAAGTATCTATTTTGAAGTCTTGATCGATTTTGGGGGTTGGGAAGGATCAGGTGATGGTTTTGGGTGTGATTTGATTTTCGTCTAGAACATCAAAAATCCTTCAGGATGCTCCAAAATGACTCATCTATATCTATAATGATAGATCTTGATTAGGAGTATCTTTTTCTAGTACATGTCAAGTATCTATTTTGAAGTCTTGATCGATTTTGGGGGTTGGGAAGGATCAGGTGATGGTTTTGGGTGTGATTTGATTTTCGTCTAGAACATCAAAAATCCTTCAGGATGCTCCAAAATGACTCATCTATATCTATAATGATAGATCTTGATTAGGAGTATCTTTTTTTAGTACATGTCAAGTATCTATTTTGAAGTCTTGATCGATTTTGGGGGTTGGGAAGGATCAGGTGATGGTTTTGGGTGTGATTTGATTTTCGTCTAGAGCATCAAAAATCCTTCAGGATGCTCCAAAATGACTCATCTATATCTATAATGATAGATCTTGATTAGGAGTATCTTTTTCTAGTACATGTCAAGTATCTATTTTGAAGTCTTGATCGATTTTGGGGGTTGGGAAGGATCAGGTGATGGTTTTGGGTGTGATTTGATTTTCGTCTAGAACATCAAAAATCCTTTAGGATGCTCCAAAATGACTCATCTATATCTATAATGATAGATCTTGATTAGGAGTATCTTTTTCTAGTACATGTCAAGTATCTATTTTGAAGTCTTGATCGATTTTGGGGGTTGGGAAGGATCAGGTGATGGTTTTGGGTGTGATTTGATTTTCGTCTAGAACATCAAAAATCCTTCAGGATGCTCCAAAATGACTCATCTATATCTATAATGATAGATCTTGATTAGGAGTATCTTTTTCTAGTACATGTCAAGTATCTATTTTGAAGTCTTGATCGATTTTGGGGGTTGGGAAAGATCAGGTGATGGTTTTGGGTGTGATTTTATTTTCGTCTAGAACATCAAAAATCTTTCAGGATGCTCCAAAATGACTCATCTATATCTATAATGATAGATCTTGATTGGGAGTATCTTTTTCTAGTACATGTCAAGTATCTATTTTGAAGTCTTGATCGATTTTGGGGGTCGGGAAGGATCAGGTGATGGTTTTAGGTGTGATTTGATTTTCGTCTAGAACATCAAAAATCCTTCAGGATGCTCCAAAATGACTCATCTATATCTATAATGATAGATCTTGATTAGGAGTATCTTTTTCTAGTACATGTCAAGTATCTATTTTGAAGTCTTGATCGATTTTGGGGGTTGGGAAGGATCAGGTGATGGTTTTGGGTGTGATTTGATTTTCGTCTAGAACATCAAAAATCCTTCAGGATGCTCCAAAATGACTCATCTATATCTATAATGATAGATCTTGATTAGGAGTATCTTTTTCTAGTACATGTCAAGTATCTATTTTGAAGTCTTGATCGATTTTGGGGGTTGGGAAGGATCAGGTGATGGTTTTGGGTGTGATTTGATTTTCGTCTAGAACATCAAAAATCCTTCAGGATGCTCCAAAATGACTCATCTATATCTATAATGATAGATCTTGATTAGGAGTATCTTTTTTTAGTACATGTCAAGTATCTATTTTGAAGTCTTGATCGATTTTGGGGGTTGGGAAGGATCAGGTGATGGTTTTGGGTGTGATTTGATTTTCGTCTAGAACATCAAAAATCCTTCAGGATGCTCCAAAATGACTCATCTATATCTATAATGATAGATCTTGATTAGGAGTATCTTTTTCTAGTACATGTCAAGTATCTATTTTGAAGTTTTGATCGATTTTGGGGGTTGGGAAGGATCAGGTGATGGTTTTGGGTGTGATTTGATTTTCGTCTAGAACATCAAAAATCCTTCAGGATGCTCCAAAATGACTCATCTATATCTATAATGATAGATCTTGATTAGGAGTATCTTTTTCTAGTACATGTCAAGTATCTATTTTGAAGTCTTGATCGATTTTGGGGGTTGGGAAGGATCAGGTGATGGTTTTGGGTGTGATTTGATTTTCGTCTAGAACATCAAAAATCCTTCAGGATGCTCCAAAATGACTCATCTGTAACTATAATAATAGATCTTGATAAGAAGTATCTTTTTCTAGTACATGTCAAGTATCTATTTTGAAGTCTTGATCGATTTTGGCGGTTGGGAAGGATCAGGTGATGGTTTTGGGTGTGATTTGATTTTCGTCTAGAACATCAAAAATAATTCAGGATGCTCCAAAATGACTCATCTATATCTATAATGATAGATCTTGATTAGGAGTATCTTTTTCTAGTACATGTCAAGTATCTATTTTGAAGTCTTGATCGATTTTGGGGGTTGGGAAGGATCAGGTGATGGTTTTGGGTGTGATTTGATTTTCGTCTAGAACATCAAAAATCCTTCAGGATGCTCCAAAATGACTCATCTATATCTATAATGATAGATCTTGATTAGGAGTATCTTTTTCTAGTACATGTCAAGTATCTATTTTGAAGTCTTGATCGATTTTGGGGGTTGGGAAGGATCAGGTGATGGTTTTGGGTGTGATTTGATTTTCGTCTAGAACATCAAAAATCCTTCAGGATGCTCCAAAATGACTCATCTATATCTATAATGATAGATCTTGATTAGGAGTATCTTTTTCTAGTACATGTCAAGTATCTATTTTGAAGTCTTGATCGATTTTGGGGGTTGGGAAGGATCAGGTGATGGTTTTGGGTGTGATTTGATTTTCGTCTAGAACATCAAAAATCCTTCAGGATGCTCCAAAATGACTCATCTATATCTATAATGATAGATCTTGATTAGGAGTATCTTTTTCTAGTACATGTCAAGTATCTATTTTGAAGTCTTGATCGATTTTGGGGGTTGGGAAGGATCAGGTGATGGTTTTGGGTGTGATTTGATTTTCGTCTAGAACATCAAAAATCCTTCAGGATGCTCCAAAATGACTCATCTGTATCTATAATAATAGATCTTGATTAGGAGTATCTTTTTCTAGTACATGTCAAGTATCTATTTTGAAGTCTTGATCGATTTTGGGGGTTGGGAAGGATCAGGTGATGGTTTTGGGTGTGATTTGATTTTCGTCTAGAACATCAAAAATCCTTCAGGATGCTCCAAAATGACTCATCTATATCTATAATGATAGATCTTGATTAGGAGTATCTTTTTCTAGTACATGTCAAGTATCTATTTTGAAGTCTTGATCGATTTTGGGGGTTGGGAAGGATCAGGTGATGGTTTTGGGTGTGATTTGATTTTCGTCTAGAACATAAAAAATCCTTCAGGATGCTCCAAAATGACTCATCTATATCTATAATGATAGATCTTGATTAGGAGTATCTTTTTATAGTACATGTCAAGTATCTATTTTGAAGTCTTGATCGATTTTGGGGGTTGGGAAAGATCAGGTGATGGTTTTGGGTGTGATTTGATTTTCGTCTAGAACATCAAAAATTTTTCAGGATGCTCCAAAATGACTCATCTATATCTATAATGATAGATCTTGATTAGGAGTATCTTTTTCTAGTACATGTCAAGTACCTATTTTGAAGTCTTGATCGATTTTGGGGGTTGGGAAGGATCAGGTGATGGTTTTGGGTGTGATTTGATTTTCGTCTAGAACATCAAAAATCCTTCAGGATGCTCCAAAATGACTCATCTATATCTATAATGATAGATCTTGATTAGGAGTATCTTTTTCTAGTACATGTCAAGTATCTATTTTGAAGTCTTGATCGATTTTGGGGGTTGGGAAGGATCAGGTGATGGTTTTGGGTGTGATTTGATTTTCGTCTAGAACATCAAAAATCCTTCAGGATGCTCCAAAATGACTCATCTATATCTATAATGATAGATCTTGATTAGGAGTATCTTTTTCTAGTACATGTCAAGTATCTATTTTGAAGTCTTGATCGATTTTGGGGGTTGGGAAGGATCAGGTGATGGTTTTGGGTGTGATTTGATTTTCGTCTAGAACATCAAAAATCCTTCAGGATGCTCCAAAATGACTCATCTATATCTATAATGATAGATCTTGATTAGGAGTATCTTTTTCTAGTACATGTCAAGTATCTATTTTGAAGTCTTGATCGATTTTGGGGGTTGGGAAGGATCAGGTGATGGTTTTGGGTGTGATTTGATTTTCGTCTAGAACATCAAAAATCCTTCAGGATGCTCCAAAATGACTCATCTATATCTATAATGATAGATCTTGATTAGGAGTATCTTTTTCTAGTACATGTCAAGTATCTATTTTGAAGTCTTGATCGATTTTGGGGGTTGGGAAGGATCAGGTGATGGTTTTGGGTGTGATTTGATTTTCGTCTAGAACATCAAAAATCCTTCAGGATGCTCCAAAATGACTCATCTATATCTATAATGATAGATCTTGATTAGGAGTATCTTTTTCTAGTACATGTCAAGTATCTATTTTAAAGTCTTGATCGATTTTGGGGGTTGGGAAGGATCAGGTGATGGTTTTGGGTGTGATTTGATTTTCGTCTAGAACATCAAAAATCCTTCAGGATGCTCCAAAATGACTCATCTATATCTATAATGATAGATCTTGATTAGGAGTATCTTTTTCTAGTACATGTCAAGTATCTATTTTGAAGTCTTGATCGATTTTGGGGGTTGGGAAGGATCAGGTGATGGTTTTGGGTGTGATTTGATTTTCGTCTAGAACATCAAAAATCCTTCAGGATGCTCCAAAATGACTCATCTATATCTATAATGATAGATCTTGATTAGGAGTATCTTTTTCTAGTACATGTCAAGTATCTATTTTGAAGTCTTGATCGATTTTGGGGGTTGGGAAGGATCAGGTGATGGTTTTGGGTGTGATTTGATTTTCGTCTAGAACATCAAAAATCCTTCAGGATGCTCCAAAATGACTCATCTATATCTATAATGATAGATCTTGATTAGGAGTATCTTTTTCTAGTACATGTCAAGTATCTATTTTGAAGTCTTGATCGATTTTGGGGGTTGGGAAGGATCAGGTGATGGTTTTGGGTGTGATTTGATTTTCGTCTAGAACATCAAAAATCCTTCAGGATGCTCCAAAATGACTCATCTATATCTATAATGATAGATCTTGATTAGGAGTATCTTTTTCTAGTACATGTCAAGTATCTATTTTGAAGTCTTGATCGATTTTGGGGGTTGGGAAGGATCAGGTGATGGTTTTGGGTGTGATTTGATTTTCGTCTAGAACATCAAAAATCCTTCAGGATGCTCCAAAATGACTCATCTATATCTATAATGATAGATCTTGATTAGGAGTATCTTTTTCTAGTACATGTCAAGTATCTATTTTGAAGTCTTGATCGATTTTGGGGGTTGGGAAGGATCAGGTGATGGTTTTGGGTGTGATTTGATTTTCGTCTAGAACATCAAAAATCCTTCAGGATGCTCCAAAATGACTCATCTATATCTATAATGATAGATCTTGATTAGGAGTATCTTTTTCTAGTACATGTCAAGTATCTATTTTGAAGTCTTGATCGATTTTGGGGGTTGGGAAGGATCAGGTGATGGTTTTGGGTGTGATTTGATTTTCGTCTAGAACATCAAAAATCCTTCAGGATGCTCCAAAATGACTCATCTATATCTATAATGATAGATCTTGATTAGGAGTATCTTTTTCTAGTACATGTCAAGTATCTATTTTGAAGTCTTGATCGATTTTGGGGGTTGGGAAGGATCAGGTGATGGTTTTGGGTGTGATTTGATTTTCGTCTAGAACATCAAAAATCCTTCAGGATGCTCCAAAATGACTCATCTATATCTATAATGATAGATCTTGATTAGGAGTATCTTTTTCTAGTACATGTCAAGTATCTTTTTTGAAGTCTTGATCGATTTTGGGGGTTGGGACGGATCAGGTGATGGTTTTGGATGTGATTTGATTTTCGTCTAGAACATCAAAAATCCTTCAGGATGCTCCAAAATGACTCATCTATATCTATAATGATAGATCTTGATTAGGAGTATCTTTTTCTAGTACATGTCAAGTATCTTTTTTGAAGTCTTGATCGATTTTGGGGGTTGGGAAGGATCAGGTGATGGTTTTGGGTGTGATTTGATTTTCGTCTAGAACATCAAAAATCCTTCAGGATGCTCCAAAATGACTCATCTATATCTATAATGATAGATCTTGATTAGGAGTATCGTTTTCTAGTACATGTCAAGTATCTATTTTGAAGTCTTGATCGATTTTGGGGGTTGGGAAGGATCAGGTGATGGTTTTGGGTGTGATTTGATTTTCGTCTAGAACATCAAAAATCCTTCAGGATGCTCCAAAATGACTCATCTATATCTATAATGATAGATCTTGATTAGGAGTATCTTTTTCTAGTACATGTCAAGTATCTATTTTGAAGTCTTGATCGATTTTGGGGGTTGGGAAGGATCAGGCGATGGTTTTGGGTGTGATTTGATTTTCGTCTAGAACATCAAAAATCCTTCAGGATGCTCCAAAATGACTCATCTATATCTATAATGATAGATCTTGATTAGGAGTATCTTTTTCTAGTACATGTCAAGTATCTATTTTGAAGTCTTGATCGATTTTGGGGGTTGGGAAGGATCAGGTGATGGTTTTGGGTGTGATTTGATTTTCGTCTAGAACATCAAAAATCCTTCAGGATGCTCCAAAATGACTCATCTATATCTATAATGATAGATCTTGATTAGGAGTATCTTTTTCTAGTACATGTCAAGTATCTATTTTGAAGTCTTGATCGATTTTGGGGGTTGGGAAGGATCAGGTGATGGTTTTGGGTGTGATTTGATTTTCGTCTAGAACATCAAAAATCCTTCAGGATGCTCCAAAATGACTCATCTATATCTATAATGATAGATCTTGATTAGGAGTATCTTTTTCTAGTACATGTCAAGTATCTATTTTGAAGTCTTGATCGATTTTGGGGGTTGGGAAGGATCAGGTGATGGTTTTGGGTGTGATTTGATTTTCGTCTAGAACATCAAAAATCCTTCAGGATGCTCCAAAATGACTCATCTATATCTATAATGATAGATCTTGATTAGGAGTATCTTTTTCTAGTACATGTCAAGTATCTATTTTGAAGTCTTGATCGATTTTGGGGGTTGGGAAGGATCAGGTGATGGTTTTGGGTGTGATTTGATTTTCGTCTAGAACATCAAAAATCCTTCAGGATGCTCCAAAATGACTCATCTATATCTATAATGATAGATCTTGATTAGGAGTATCTTTTTCTAGTACATGTCAAGTATCTATTTTGAAGTCTTGATCGATTTTGGAGGTTGGGAAGGATAAGGTGATGGTTTTGGGTGTGATTTGATTTTCGTCTAGAACATCAAAAATCTTTCAGGATGCTCCAAAATGACTCATCTATATCTATGTATAATGATAGATCTTGATTAGGAGTATCTTTTTCTAGTACATGTCAAGTATCTATTTTGAAGTCTTGATCGATTTTGGGGGTTGGGAAGGATCAGGTGATGGTTTTGGGTGTGATTTGATTTTCGTCTAGAACATCAAAAATCCTTCAGGATGCTCCAAAATGACTCATCTATATCTATAATGATAGATCTTGATTAGGAGTATCTTTTTCTAGTACATGTCAAGTATCTATTTTGAAGTCTTGATCGATTTTGGGAGTTGGGAAGGATCAGGTGATGGTTTTGGGTGTGATTTGATTTTCGTCTAGAACATCAAAAATCCTTCAGGATGCTCCAAAATGACTCATCTATATCTATAATGATAGATCTTGATTAGGAGTATCTTTTTCTAGTACATGTCAAGTATCTATTTTGAAGTCTTGATCGATTTTGGGGGTTGGGAAGGATCAGGTGATGGTTTTGGGTGTGATTTGATTTTCGTCTAGAACATCAAAAATCCTTCAGGATGCTCCAAAATGACTCATCTATATCTATAATGATAGATCTTGATTAGGAGTATCTTTTTCTAGTACATGTCAAGTATCTATTTTGAAGTCTTGATCGATTTTGGGGGTTGAGAAGGATCAGGTGATGCTTTTGGGTGTGATTTGATTTTCGTCTAGAACATCAAAAATCCTTCAGGATGCTCCAAAATGACTCATCTATATCTATAATGATAGATCTTGATTAGGAGTATCTTTTTCTAGTACATGTCAAGTATCTATTTTGAAGTCTTGATCGATTTTGGGGGTTGGGAAGGATCAGGTGATGGTTTTGGGTGTGATTTGATTTTCGTCTAGAACATCAAAAATCCTTCAGGATGCTCCAAAATGACTCATCTATATCTATAATGATAGATCTTGATTAGGAGTATCTTTTTCTAGTACATGTCAAGTATCTATTTTGAAGTCTTGATCGATTTTGGGGGTTGGGAAGGATCAGGTGATGGTTTTGGGTGTGATTTGATTTTCGTCTAGAACATCAAAAATCCTTCAGGATGCTCCAAAATGACTCATCTATATCTATAATGATAGATCTTGATTAGGAGTATATTTTTCTAGTACATGTCAAGTATCTATTTTGAAGTCTTGATCGATTTTGGGGGTTGGGAAGGATCAGGTGATGGTTTTGGGTGTGATTTGATTTTCGTCTAATCAAAAATCCTTCAGGATGCTCCAAAATGACTCATCTATATCTATAATGATAGATCTTGATTAGGAGCATCTTTTTCTAGTACATGTCAAGTATCTATTTTGAAGTCTTGATCGATTTTGGGGGTTGGGAAGGATCAAGTGATGGTTTTGGGTGTGATTTGATTTTCGTCTAGAACATCAAAAATCCTTCAGGATGCTCCAAAATGACTCATCTATATCTATAATGATAGATCTTGATTAGGAGTATCTTTTTCTAGTACATGTCAAGTATCTATTTTGAAGTCTTGATCGATTTTGGGGGTTGGGAAGGATCAGGTGATGGTTTTGGGTGTGATTTGATTTTCGTCTAGAACATCAAAAATCCTTCAGGATGCTCCAAAATGACTCATCTATATCTATAATGATAGATCTTGATTAGGAGTATCTTTTTCTAGTACATGTCAAGTATCTATTTTGAAGTCTTGATCGATTTTGGGGGTTGGGAAGGATCAGGTGATGGTTTTGGGTGTGATTTGATTTTCGTCTAGAACATCAAAAATCCTTCAGGATGCTCCAAAATGACTCATCTATATCTATAATGATAGATCTTGATTAGGAGTATCTTTTTCTAGTACATGTCAAGTATCTATTTTGAAGTCTTGATCGATTTTGGGGGTTGGGAAGGATCAGGTGATGGTTTTGGGTGTGATTTGATTTTCGTCTAGAACATCAAAAATCCTTCAGGATGCTCCAAAATGACTCATCTATATCTATAATGATAGATCTTGATTAGGAGTATCTTTTTCTAGTACATGTCAAGTATCTATTTTGAAGTCTTGATCGATTTTGGGGGTTGGGAAGGATCAGGTGATGGTTTTGGGTGTGATTTGATTTTCGTCTAGAACATCAAAAATCCTTCAGGATGCTCCAAAATGACTCATCTATATCTATAATGATAGATCTTGATTAGGAGTATCTTTTTCTAGTACATGTCAAGTATCTATTTTGAAGTCTTGATCGATTTCGGGGGTTGGGAAGGATCAGGTGATGGTTTTGGGTGTGATTTGATTTTCGTCTAGAACATCAAAAATCCTTCAGGATGCTCCAAAATGACTCATCTATATCTATAATGATAGATCTTGATTAGGAGTATCTTTTTCTAGTACATGTCAAGTATCTATTTTGAAGTCTTGATCGATTTTGGGGGTTGGGAAGGATCAGGTGATGGTTTTGGGTGTGATTTGATTTTCGTCTAGAACATCAAAAATCCTTCAGGATGCTCCAAAATGACTCATCTATATCTATAATGATAGATCTTGATTAGGAGTATCTTTTTCTAGTACATGTCAAGTATCTATTTTGAAGTCTTGATCGATTTTGGGGGTTGGGAAGGATCAGGTGATGGTTTTGGGTGTGATTTGATTTTCGTCTAGAACATCAAAAATCCTTCAGGATGCTCCAAAATGACTCATCTATATCTATAATGATAGATCTTGATTAGGAGTATCTTTTTCTAGTACATGTCAAGTATCTATTTTGAAGTCTTGATCGATTTTGGGGGTTGGGAAGGATCAGGTGATGGTTTTGGGTGTGATTTGATTTTCGTCTAGAACATCAAAAATCCTTCAGGATGCTCCAAAATGACTCATCTATATCTATAATGATAGATCTTGATTAGGAGTATCTTTTTCTAGTACATGTCAAGTATCTATTTTGAAGTCTTGATCGATTTTGGGGGTTGGGAAGGATCAGGTGATGGTTTTGGGTGTGATTTGATTTTCGTCTAGAACATCAAAAATCCTTCAGGATGCTCCAAAATGACTCATCTATATCTATAATGATAGATCTTGATTAGGAGTATCTTTTTCTAGTACATGTCAAGTATCTATTTTGAAGTCTTGATCGATTTTGGGGGTTGGGAAGGATCAGGTGATGGTTTTGGGTGTGATTTGATTTTCGTCTAGAACATCAAAAATCCTTCAGGATGCTCCAAAATGACTCATCTATATCTATAATGATAGATCTTGATTAGGAGTATCTTTTTCTAGTACATGTCAAGTATCTATTTTGAAGTCTTGATCGATTTTGGGGGTTGGGAAGGATCAGGTGATGGTTTTGGGTGTGATTTGATTTTCGTCTAGAACATCAAAAATCCTTCAGGATGCTCCAAAATGACTCATCTATATCTATAATGATAGATCTTGATTAGGAGTATCTTTTTCTAGTACATGTCAAGTATCTATTTTGAAGTCTTGATCGATTTTGGGGGTTGGGAAGGATCAGGTGATGGTTTTGGGTGTGATTTGATTTTCGTCTAGAACATCAAAAATCCTTCAGGATGCTCCAAAATGACTCATCTATATCTATAATGATAGATCTTGATTAGGAGTATCTTTTTCTAGTACATGTCAAGTATCTATTTTGAAGTCTTGATCGATTTTGGGGGTTGGGAAGGATCATGTGATGGTTTTGGGTGTGATTTGATTTTCGTCTAGAACATCAAAAATCCTTCAGGATGCTCCAAAATGACTCATCTATATCTATAATGATAGATCTTGATTAGGAGTATCTTTTTCTAGTACATGTCAAGTATCTATTTTGAAGTCTTGATCGATTTTGGGGGTTGGGAAGGATCAGGTGATGGTTTTGGGTGTGATTTGATTTTCGTCTAGAACATCAAAAATCCTTCAGGATGCTCCAAAATGACTCATCTATATCTATAATGATAGATCTTGATTAGGAGTATCTTTTTCTAGTACATGTTAAGTATCTATTTTGAAGTCTTGATCGATTTTGGGGGTTGGGAAGGATCAGGTGATGGTTTTGGGTGTGATTTGATTTTCGTCTAGAACATCAAAAATCCTTCAGGATGCTCCAAAATGACTTATCTATATCTATAATGATAGATCTTGATTAGGAGTATCTTTTTCTAGTACATGTCAAGTATCTATTTTGAAGTCTTGATCGATTTTGGGGGTTGGGAAGGATCAGGTGATGGTTTTGGGTGTGATTTGATTTTCGTCTAGAACATCAAAAATCCTTCAGGATGCTCCAAAATGACTCATCTATATCTATAATGATAGATCTTGATTAGGAGTATCTTTTTCTAGTACATGTCAAGTATCTATTTTGAAGTCTTGATCGATTTTGGGGGTTGGGAAGGATCAGGTGATGGTTTTGGGTGTGATTGGATTTTCGTCTAGAACATCAAAAATCCTTCAGGATGCTCCAAAATGACTCATCTATATCTTTAATGATAGATCTTGATTAGGAGTATCTTTTTCTAGTACATGTCAAGTATCTATTTTGAAGTCTTGATCGATTTTGGGGGTTGGGAAGGATCAGGTGATGGTTTTGGGTGTGATTTGATTTTCGTCTAGAACATCAAAAATCCTTCAGGATGCTCCAAAATGACTCATCTATATCTATAATGATAGATCTTGATTAGGAGTATCTTTTTCTAGTACATGTCAAGTATCTATTTTGAAGTCTTGATCGATTTTGGGGGTTGGGAAGGATCAGGTGATGGTTTTGGGTGTGATTTGATTTTCGTCTAGAACATCAAAAATCCTTCAGGATGCTCCAAAATGACTCATCTATATCTATAATGATAGATCTTGATTAGGAGTATCTTTTTCTAGCACATGTCAAGTATCTATTTTGAAGTCTTGATCGATTTTGGGGGTTGGGAAGGATCAGGTGATGGTTTTGGGTGTGATTTGATTTTCGTCTAGAACATCAAAAATCCTTCAGGATGCTCCAAAATGACTCATCTATATCTATAATGATAGATCTTGATTAGGAGTATCTTTTTCTAGTACATGTCAAGTATCTATTTTGAAGTCTTGATCGATTTTGGGGGTTGGGAAGGATCAGGTGATGGTTTTGGGTGTGATTTGATTTTCGTCTAGAACATCAAAAATCCTTCAGGATGCTCCAAAATGACTCATCTATATCTATAATGATAGATCTTGATTAGGAGTATCTTTTTCTAGTAAATGTCAAGTATCTATTTTGAAGTCTTGATCGATTTTGGGGGTTGGGAAGGATCAGGTGATGGTTTTGGGTGTGATTTGATTTTCGTCTAGAACATCAAAAATCCTTCAGGATGCTCCAAAATGACTCATCTATATCTATAATGATAGATCTTGATTAGGAGTATCTTTTTCTAGTACATGTCAAGTATCTATTTTGAAGTCTTGATCGATTTTGGGGGTTGGGAAGGATCAGGTGATGGTTTTGGGTGTGATTTGATTTTCGTCTAGAACATCAAAAATCCTTCAGGATGCTCCAAAATGACTCATCTATATCTATAATGATAGATCTTGATTAGGATTATCTTTTTCTAGTACATGTCAAGTATCTATTTTTAAGTCTTGATCGATTTTGGGGGTTGGGAAGGATCAGGTGATGGTTTTGGGTGTGGTTTGATTTTCGTCTAGAACATCAAAAATCCTTCAGGATGCTCCAAAATGACTCATCTATATCTATAATGATAGATCTTGATTAGGAGTATCTTTTTCTAGTACATGTCAAGTATCTATTTTGAAGTCTTGATCGATTTTGGGGGTTGGGAAGGATCAGGTGATGGTTTTGGGTGTGATTTGATTTTCGTCTAGAACATCAAAAATCCTTCAGGATGCTCCAAAATGACTCATCTATATCTGTAATGATAGATCTTGATTAGGAGTATCTTTTTCTAGTACATGTCAAGTATCTATTTTGAAGTCTTGATCGATTTTGGGGGTTGGGAAGGATCAGGTGATGGTTTTGGGTGTGATTTGATTTTCGTCTAGAACATCAAAAATCCTTCAGGATGCTCCAAAATGACTCATCTATATCTATAATGATAGATCTTGATTAGGAGTATCTTTTTCTAGTACATGTCAAGTATCTATTTTGAAGTCTTGATCGATTTTGGGGGTTGGGAAGGATCAGGCCATGGTTTTTGGGTGTGATTTGATTTCCGTCTAGAACATCAAAAATCCTTCAGGATGCTCCAAAATGACTCATCTTTATCTATAATGATAGATCTTGATTAGGAGTATCTTTTTCTAGTACATGTCAAGTATCTATTTTGAAGTCTTGATCGATTTTGGGGGTTGGGAAGGATCAGGTGATGGTTTTGGGTGTGATTTGATTTTCGTCTAGAACATCAAAAATCCTTCAGGATGCTCCAAAATGACTCATCTATATCTATAATGATAGATCTTGATTAGGAGTATCTTTTTCTAGTACATGTCAAGTATCTATTTTGAAGTCTTGATCGATTTTGGGGGTTGGGAAGGATCAGGTGATGGTTTTGGGTGTGATTTGATTTTCGTCTAGAACATCAAAAATCCTTCAGGATGCTCCAAAATGACTCATCTATATCTATAATGATAGATCTTGATTAGGAGTATCTTTTTCTAGTACATATCAAGTATCTATTTTGAAGTCTTGATCGATTTTGGGGGTTGGGAAGGATCAGGTGATGGTTTTGGGTGTGATTTGATTTTCGTCTAGAACATCAAAAATCCTTCAGGATGCTCCAAAATGACTCATCTATATCTATAATGATAGATCTTGATTAGGAGTATCTTTTTCTAGTACATGTCAAGTATCTATTTTGAAGTCTTGATCGATTTTGGGGGTTGGGAAGGATCAGGTGATGGTTTTGGGTGTGATTTGATTTTCGTCTAGAACATCAAAAATCCTTCAGGATGCTCCAAAATGACTCATCTATATCTATAATGATAGATCTTGATTAGGAGTATCTTTTTCTAGTACATGTCAAGTATCTATTTTGAAGTCTTGATCGATTTTGGGGGTTGGGAAGGATCAGGTGATGGTTTTGGGTGTGATTTGATTTTCGTCTAGAACATCAAAAATCCTTCAGGATGCTCCAAAATGACTCATCTATATCTATAATGATAGATCTTGATTAGGAGTATCTTTTTCTAGTACATGTCAAGTATCTATTTTGAAGTCTTGATCGATTTTGGGGGTTAGGAAGGATCAGGTGATGGTTTTGGGTGTGATTTGATTTTCGTCTAGAACATCAAAAATCCTTCAGGATGCTCCAAAATGACTCATCTATATCTATAATGATAGATCTTGATTAGGAGTATCTTTTTCTAGTACATGTCAAGTATCTATTTTGAAGTCTTGATCGATTTTGGGGGTTGGGAAGGATCAGGTGATGGTTTTGGGTGTGATTTGATTTTCGTCTAGAACATCAAAAATCCTTCAGGATGCTCCAAAATGACTCATCTATATCTATAATGATAGATCTTGATTAGGAGTATCTTTTTCTAGTACATGTCAAGTATCTATTTTGAAGTCTTGGTCGATTTTGGGGGTTGGGAAGGATCAGGTGATGGTTTTGGGTGTGATTTGATTTTCGTCTAGAACATCAAAAATCCTTCAGGATGCTCCAAAATGACTCATCTATATCTATAATGATAGATCTTGATTAGGAGTATCTTTTTCTAGTACATGTCAAGTATCTATTTTGAAGTCTTGATCGATTTTGGGGGTTGGGAAGGATCAGGTGATGGTTTTGGGTGTGATTTGATTTTCGTCTAGAACATCAAAAATCCTTCAGGATGCTCCAAAATGACTCATCTATATCTATAATGATAGATCTTGATTAGGAGTATCTTTTTCTAGTACATGTCAAGTATCTATTTTGAAGTCTTGATCGATTTTGGGGGTTGGGAAGGATCAGGTGATGGTTTTGGGTGTGATTTGATTTTCGTCTAGAACATCAAAAATCCTTCAGGATGCTCCAAAATGACTCATCTATATCTATAATGATAGATCTTGATTAGGAGTATCTTTTTCTAGTACATGTCAAGTATCTATTTTGAAGTCTTGATCGATTTTGGGGGTTGGGAAGGATCAGGTGATGGTTTTGGGTGTGATTTGATTTTCGTCTAGAACATCAAAAATCCTTCAGGATGCTCCAAAATGACTCATCTATATCTATAATGATAGATCTTGATTAGGAGTATCTTTTTCTAGTACATGTCAAGTATCTATTTTGAAGTCTTGATCGATTTTGGGGGTTGGGAAGGATCAGGTGATGGTTTTGGGTGTGATTTGATTTTCGTCTAGAACATCAAAAATCCTTCAGGATGCTCTAAAATGACTCATCTATATCTATAATGATAGATCTTGATTAGGAGTATCTTTTTCTAGTACATGTCAAGTATCTATTTTGAAGTCTTGATCGATTTTGGGGGTTGGGAAGGATCAGGTGATGGTTTTGGGTGTGATTTGATTTTCGTCTAGAACATCAAAAATCCTTCAGGATGCTCCAAAATGACTCATCTATATCTATAATGATAGATCTTGATTAGGAGTATCCTTTTCTAGTACATGTCAAGTATCTATTTTGAAGTCTTGATCGATTTTGGGGGTTGGGAAGGATCAGGTGATGGTTTTGGGTGTGATTTGATTTTCGTCTACAACATCAAAAATCCTTCAGGATGCTCCAAAATGACTCATCTATATCTATGATGATAGATCTTGATTAGGAGTATCTTTTTCTAGTACATGTCAAGTATCTATTTTGAAGTCTTGATCGATTTTGGGGGTTGGGAAGGATCAGGTGATGGTTTTGGATGTGATTTGATTTTCGTCTAGAACATCAAAAATCCTTCAGGATGCTCCAAAATGACTCATCTATATCTATAATGATAGATCTTGATTAGGAGTATCTTTTTCTAGTACATGTCAAGTATCTATTTTGAAGTCTTGATCGATTTTGGGGGTTGGGAAGGATCAGGTGATGGTTTTGGGTGTGATTTGATTTTCGTCTAGAACATCAAAAATCCTTCAGGATGCTCCAAAATGACTCATCTATATCTATAATGATAGATCTTGATTAGGAGTATCTTTTTCTAGTACATGTCAAGTATCTATTTTGAAGTCTTGATCGATTTTGGGGGTTGGGAAGGATCAGGTGATGGTATTGGGTGTGATTTGATTTTCGTCTAGAACATCAAAAATCCTTCAGGATGCTCCAAAATGACTCATCTATATCTATAATGATAGATCTTGATTAGGAGTATCTTTTTCTAGTACATGTCAAGTATCTATTTTGAAGTCTTGATCGATTTTGGGGGTTGGGAAGGATCAGGTGATGGTTTTGGGTGTGATTTGATTTTCGTCTAGAACATCAAAAATCCTTCAGGATGCTCCAAAATGACTCATCTATATCTATAATGATTGATCTTGATTAGGAGTATCTTTTTCTAGTACATGTCAAGTATCTATTTTGAAGTCTTGATCGATTTTGGGGGTTGGGAAGGATCAGGTGATGGTTTTGGGTGTGATTTGATTTTCGTCTAGAACATCAAAAATCCTTCAGGATGCTCCAAAATGACTCATCTATATCTATAATGATAGATCTTGATTAGGAGTATCTTTTTCTAGTACATGTCAATTATCTATTTTGAAGTCTTGATCGATTTTGGGGGTTGGGAAGGATCAGGTGATGGTTTTGGGTGTGATTTGATTTTCGTCTAGAACATCAAAAATCCTTCAGGATGCTCCAAAATGACTCATCTATATCTATAATGATAGATCTTGATTAGGAGTATCTTTTTCTAGTACATGTCAAGTATCTATTTTGAAGTCTTGATCGATTTTGGGGGTTGGGAAGGATCAGGTGATGGTTTTGGGTGTGATTTGATTTTCGTCTAGAACATCAAAAAACCTTCAGGATGCTCCAAAATGACTCATCTATATCTATAATGATAGATCTTGATTAGGAGTATCTTTTTCTAGTACATGTCAAGTATCTATTTTGAAGTCTTGATCGATTTTGGGGGTTGGGAAGGATCAGGTGATGGTTTTGGGTGTGATTTGATTTTCGTCTAGAACATCAAAAATCCTTCAGGATGCTCCAAAATGACTCATCTATATCTATAATGATAGATCTTGATTAGGAGTATCTTTTTCTAGTACATGTCAAGTATCTATTTTGAAGTCTTGATCGATTTTGGGGGTTGGGAAGGATCAGGTGATGGTTTTGGGTGTGATTTGATTTTCGTCTAGAACATCAAAAATCCTTCAGGATGCTCCAAAATGACTCATCTATATCTATAATGATAGATCTTTATTAGGAGTATCTTTTTCTAGTACATGTCAAGTATCTATTTTGAAGTCTTGATCGATTTTGGGGGTTGGGAAGGATCAGGTGATGGTTTTGGGTGTGATTTGATTTTCGTCTAGAACATCAAAAATCCTTCAGGATGCTCCAAAATGACTCATCTATATCTATAATGATAGATCTTGATTAGGAGTATCTTTTTCTAGTACATGTCAAGTATCTATTTTTAAGTCTTGATCGATTTTGGGGGTTGGGAAGGATCAGGTGATGGTTTTGGGTGTGATTTGATTTTCGTCTAGAACATCAAAAATCCTTCAGGATGCTCCAAAATGACTCATCTATATCTATAATGATAGATCTTGATTAGGAGTATCTTTTTCTAGTACATGTCAAGTATCTATTTTGAAGTCTTGATCGATTTTGGGGGTTGGGAAGGATCAGGTGATGGTTTTGGGTGTGATTTGATTTTCGTCTAGAACATCAAAAATCCTTCAGGATGCTCCAAAATGACTCATCTATATCTATAATGATAGATCTTGATTAGGAGTATCTTTTTCTAGTACATGTCAAGTATCTATTTTGAAGTCTTGATCGATTTTGGGGGTTGGGAAGGATCAGGTGATGGTTTTGGGTGTGATTTGATTTTCGTCTAGAACATCAAAAATCCTTCAGGATGCTCCAAAATGACTCATCTATATCTATAATGATAGATCTTGATTAGGAGTATCTTTTTCTAGTACATGTCAAGTATCTATTTTGAAGTCTTGATCGATTTTGGGGGTTGGGAAGGATCAGGTGATGGTTTTGGGTGTGATTTGATTTTCGTCTAGAACATCAAAAATCCTTCAGGATGCTCCAAAATGACTCATCTATATCTATAATGATAGATCTTGATTAGGAGTATCTTTTTCTAGTACATGTCAAGTATCTATTTTGAAGTCTTGATCGATTTTGGGGGTTAGGAAGGATCAGGTGATGGTTTTGGGTGTGATTTGATTTTCGTCTAGAACATCAAAAATCCTTCAGGATGCTCCAAAATGACTCATCTATATCTATAATGATAGATCTTGATTAGGAGTATCTTTTTCTAGTACATGTCAAGTATCTATTTTGAAGTCTTGATCGATTTTGGGGGTTGGGAAGGATCAGGTGATGGTTTTGGGTGTGATTTGATTTTCGTCTAGAACATCAAAAATCCTTCAGGATGCTCCAAAATGACTCATCTATATCTATAATGATAGATCTTGATTAGGAGTATCTTTTTCTAGTACATGTCAAGTATCTATTTTGAAGTCTTGATCGATTTTGGGGGTTGGGAAGGATCAGGTGATGGTTTTGGGTGTGATTTGATTTTCGTCTAGAACATCAAAAATCCTTCAGGATGCTCCAAAATGACTCATCTATATCTATAATGATAGATCTTGATTAGGAGTATCTTTTTCTAGTACATGTCAAGTATCTATTTTGAAGTCTTGATCGATTTTGGGGGTTGGGAAGGATCAGGTGATGGTTTTGGGTGTGATTTGATTTTCGTCTAGAACATCAAAAATCCTTCAGGATGCTCCAAAATGACTCATCTATATCTATAATGATAGATCTTGATTAGGAGTATCTTTTTCTAGTACATGTCAAGTATCTATTTTGAAGTCTTGATCGATTTTGGGGGTTGGGAAGGATCAGGTGATGGTTTTGGGTGTGATTTGATTTTCGTCTAGAACATCAAAAATCCTTCAGGATGCTCCAAAATGACTCATCTATATCTATAATGATAGATCTTGATTAGGAGTATCTTTTTCTAGTACATGTCAAGTATCTATTTTGAAGTCTTGATCGATTTTGGGGGTTGGGAAGGATCAGGTGATGGTTTTGGGTGTGATTTGATTTTCGTCTAGAACATCAAAAATCCTTCAGGATGCTCCAAAATGACTCATCTATATCTATAATGATAGATCTTGATTAGGAGTATCTTTTTCTAGTACATGTCAAGTATCTATTTTGAAGTCTTGATCGATTTTGGTGGTTGGGAAGGATCAGGTGATGGTTTTGGGTGTGATTTGATTTTCGTCTAGAACATCAAAAATCCTTCAGGATGCTCCAAAATGACTCATCTATATCTATAATGATAGATCTTGATTAGGAGTATCTTTTTCTAGTACATGTCAAGTATCTATTTTGAAGTCTTGATCGATTTTGGGGGTTGGGAAGGATCAGGTGATGGTTTTGGGTGTGATTTGATTTTCGTCTAGAACATCAAAAATCCTTCAGGATGCTCCAAAATGACTCATCTATATCTATAATGATAGATCTTGATTAGGAGTATCTTTTTCTAGTACATGTCAAGTATCTATTTTGAAGTCTTGATCGATTTTGGAGGTTGGGAAGGATCAGGTGATGGTTTTGGGTGTGATTTGATTTTCGTCTAGAACATCAAAAATCCTTCAGGATGCTCCAATATGACTCATCTATATCTATAATGATAGATCTTGATTAGGAGTATATTTTTCTAGTACATGTCAAGTATCTATTTTGAAGTCTTGATCGATTTTGGGGGTTGGGAAGGATCAGGTGATGGTTTTGGGTGTGATTTGATTTTCGTCTAGAACATCAAAAATCCTTCAGGATGCTCCAAAATGACTCATCTATATCTATAATGATAGATCTTGATTAGGAGTATCTTTTTCTAGTACATGTCAAGTATCTATTTTGAAGTCTTGATTGATTTTGGGGGTTGGGAAAGATCAGGTGATGGTTTTGGGTGTGATTTGATTTTCGTCTAGAACATCAAAAATCCTTCAGGATGCTCCAAAATGACTCATCTATATCTATAATGATAGATCTTGATTAGGAGTATCTTTTTCTAGTACATGTCAAGTATCTATTTTGAAGTCTTGATCGATTTTGGGGGTTGGGAAGGATCAGGTGATGGTTTTGGGTGTGATTTGATTTTCGTCTAGAACATCAAAAATCCTTCAGGATGCTCCAAAATGACTCATCTATATCTATAATGATAGATCTTGATTAGGAGTATCTTTTTCTAGTACATGTCAAGTATCTATTTTGAAGTCTTGATCGATTTTGGGGGTTGGGAAGGATCAGGTGATGGTTTTGGGTGTGATTTGATTTTCGTCTAGAACATCAAAAATCCTTCAGGATGCTCCAAAATGACTCATCTATATCTATAATGATAGATCTTGATTAGGAGTATTTTTTTTTCTAGTACATGTCAAGTATCTATTTTGAAGTCTTGATCGATTTTTGGGGTTGGGAAGGATCAGGTGATGGTTTTGGGTGTGATTTGATTTTCGTCTAGAACATCAAAAATCCTTCAGGATGCTCCAAAATGACTCATCTATATCTATAATGATAGATCTTGATTAGGAGTATCTTTTTCTAGTACATGTCAAGTATCTATTTTGAAGTCTTGATCGATTTTGGGGGTTGGGAAGGATCAGGTGATGGTTTTGGGTGTGATTTGATTTTCGTCTAGAACATCAAAAATCCTTCAGGATGCTCCAAAATGACTCATCTATATCTATAATGATAGATCTTGATTAGGAGTATCTTTTTCTAGTACATGTCAAGTATCTATTTTGAAGTCTTGATCGATTTTGGGGGTTGGGAAGGATCAGGTGATGGTTTTGGGTGTGATTTGATTTTCGTCTAGAACATCAAAAATCCTTCAGAATGCTCCAAAATGACTCATCTATATCTATAATGATAGATCTTGATTAGGAGTATCTTTTTCTAGTACATGTCAAGTATCTATTTTGAAGTCTTGATCGATTTTGGGGGTTGGGAAGGATCAGGTGATGGTTTTGGGTGTGATTTGATTTTCGTCTAGAACATCAAAAATCCTTCAGGATGCTCCAAAATGACTCATCTATATCTATAATGATAGATCTTGATTAGGAGTATCTTTTTCTAGTACATGTCAAGTATCTATTTTGAAGTCTTGATCGATTTTGGGGGTTGGGAAGGATCAGGTGATGGTTTTGGGTGTGATTTGATTTTCGTCTAGAACATCAAAAATCCTTCAGGATGCTCTAAAATGACTCATCTATATCTATAATGATAGATCTTGATTAGGAGTATCTTTTTCTAGTACATGTCAAGTATCTATTTTGAAGTCTTGATCGATTTTGGGGGTTGGGAAGGATCAGGTGATGGTTTTGGGTGTGATTTGATTTTCGTCTAGAACATCAAAAATCCTTCAGGATGCTCCAAAATGACTCATCTATATCTATAATGATAGATCTTGATTAGGAGTATCTTTTTCTAGTACATGTCAAGTATCTATTTTGAAGTCTTGATCGATTTTGGGGGTTGGGAAGGATCAGGTGATGGTTTTGGGTGTGATTTGATTTTCGTCTAGAACATCAAAAATCCTTCAGGATGCTCCAAAATGACTCATCTATATCTATAATGATAGATCTTGATTAGGAGTATCTTTTTCTAGTACATGTCAAGTATCTATTTTGAAGTCTTGATCGATTTTGGGGGTTGGGAAGGATCAGGTGATGGTTTTGGGTGTGATTTGATTTTCGTCTAGAACATCAAAAATCCTTCAGGATGCTCCAAAATGACTCATCTATATCTATAATGATAGATCTTGATTAGGAGTATCTTTTTCTAGTACATGTCAAGTATCTATTTTGAAGTCTTGATCGATTTTGGGGGTTGGGAAGGATCAGGTGATGGTTTTGGGTGTGATTTGATTTTCGTCTAGAACATCAAAAATCCTTCAGGATGCTCCAAAATGACTCATCTATATCTATAATGATAGATCTTGATTAGGAGTATCTTTTTCTAGTACATGTCAAGTATCTATTTTGAAGTCTTGATCGATTTTGGGGGTTGGGAAGGATCAGGTGATGGTTTTGGGTGTGATTTGATTTTCGTCTAGAACATCAAAAATCCTTCAGGATGCTCCAAAATGACTCATCTATATCTATAATGATAGATCTTGATTAGGAGTATCTTTTTCTAGTACATGTCAAGTATCTATTTTGAAGTCTTGATCGATTTTGGGGGTTGGGAAGGATCAGGTGATGGTTTTGGGTGTGATTTGATTTTCGTCTAGAACATCAAAAATCCTTCAGGATGCTCCAAAATGACTCATCTATATCTATAATGATAGATCGTGATTAGGAGTATCTTTTTCTAGTACATGTCAAGTATCTATTTTGAAGTCTTGATCGATTTTGGGGGTTGGGAAGGATCAGGTGATGGTTTTGGGTGTGATTTGATTTTCGTCTAGAACATCAAAAATCCTTCAGGATGCTCCAAAATGACTCATCTATATCTATAATGATAGATCTTGATTAGGAGTATCTTTTTCTAGTACATGTCAAGTATCTATTTTGAAGTCTTGATCGATTTTGGGGGTTGGGAAGGATCAGGTGATGGTTTTGGGTGTGATTTGATTTTCGTCTAGAACATCAAAAATCCTTCAGGATGCTCCAAAATGACTCATCTATATCTATAATGATAGATCTTGATTAGGAGTATCTTTTTCTAGTACATGTCAAGTATCTATTTTGAAGTCTTGATCGATTTTGGGGGTTGGGAAAGATCAGGTGATGGTTTTGGGTGTGATTTGATTTTCGTCTAGAACATCAAAAATCCTTCAGGATGCTCCAAAATGACTCATCTATATCTATAATGATAGATCTTGATTAGGAGTATCTTTTTCTAGTACATGTCAAGTATCTATTTTGAAGTCTTGATCGATTTTGGGGGTTGGGAAGGATCAGGTGATGGTTTTGGGTGTGATTTGATTTTCGTCTAGAACATCAAAAATCCTTCAGGATGCTCCAAAATGACTCATCTATATCTATAATGATAGATCTTGATTAGGAGTATCTTTTTCTAGTACATGTCAAGTATCTATTTTGAAGTCTTGATCGATTTTGGGGGTTGGGAAGGATCAGGTGATGGTTTTGGGTGTGATTTGATTTTCGTCTAGAACATCAAAAATCCTTCAGGATGCTCCAAAATGACTCATCTATATCTATAATGATAGATCTTGATTAGGAGTATTTTTTTTCTAGTACATGTCAAGTATCTATTTTGAAGTCTTGATCGATTTTTGGGGTTGGGAAGGATCAGGTGATGGTTTTGGGTGTGATTTGATTTTCGTCTAGAACATCAAAAATCCTTCAGGATGCTCCAAAATGACTCATCTATATCTATAATGATAGATCTTGATTAGGAGTATCTTTTTCTAGTACATGTCAAGTATCTATTTTGAAGTCTTGATCGATTTTGGGGGTTGGGAAGGATCAGGTGATGGTTTTGGGTGTGATTTGATTTTCGTCTAGAACATCAAAAATCCTTCAGGATGCTCCAAAATGACTCATCTATATCTATAATGATAGATCTTGATTAGGAATATCTTTTTCTAGTACATGTCAAGTATCTATTTTGAAGTCTTGATCGATTTTGGGGGTTGGGAAGGATCAGGTGATGGTTTTGGGTGTGATTTGATTTTCGTCTAGAACATCAAAAATCCTTCAGAATGCTCCAAAATGACTCATCTATATCTATAATGATAGATCTTGATTAGGAGTATCTTTTTCTAGTACATGTCAAGTATCTATTTTGAAGTCTTGATCGATTTTGGGGGTTGGGAAGGATCAGGTGATGGTTTTGGGTGTGATTTGATTTTCGTCTAGAACATCAAAAATCCTTCAGGATGCTCCAAAATGACTCATCTATATCTATAATGATAGATCTTGATTAGGAGTATCTTTTTCTAGTACATGTCAAGTATCTATTTTGAAGTCTTGATCGATTTTGGGGGTTGGGAAGGATCAGGTGATGGTTTTGGGTGTGATTTGATTTTCGTCTAGAACATCAAAAATCCTTCAGGATGCTCCAAAATGACTCATCTATATCTATAATGATAGATCTTGATTAGGAGTATCTTTTTCTAGTACATGTCAAGTATCTATTTTGAAGTCTTGATCGATTTTGGGGGTTGGGAAGGATCAGGTGATGGTTTTGGGTGTGATTTGATTTTCGTCTAGAACATCAAAAATCCTTCAGGATGCTCCAAAATGACTCATCTATATCTATAATGATAGATCTTGATTAGGAGTATCTTTTTCTAGTACATGTCAAGTATCTATTTTGAAGTCTTGATCGATTTTGGGGGTTGGGAAGGATCAGGTGATGGTTTTGGGTGTGATTTGATTTTCGTCTAGAACATCAAAAATCCTTCAGGATGCTCCAAAATGACTCATCTATATCTATAATGATAGATCTTGATTAGGAGTATCTTTTTCTAGTACATGTCAAGTATCTATTTTGAAGTCTTGATCGATTTTGGGGGTTGGGAAGGATCAGGTGATGGTTTTGGGTGTGATTTGATTTTCGTCTAGAACATCAAAAATCCTTCAGGATGCTCCAAAATGACTCATCTATATCTATAATGATAGATCTTGATTAGGAGTATCTTTTTCTAGTACATGTCAAGTATCTATTTTGAAGTCTTGATCGATTTTGGGGGTTGGGAAGGATCAGGTGATGGTTTTGGGTGTGATTTGATTTTCGTCTAGAACATCAAAAATCCTTCAGGATGCTCCAAAATGACTCATCTATATCTATAATGATAGATTTTGATTAGGAGTATCTTTTTCTAGTACATGTCAAGTATCTATTTTGAAGTCTTGATCGATTTTGGGGGTTGGGAAAGATCAGGTGATGGTTTTGGGTGTGATTTGATTTTCGTCTAGAACATCAAAAATCATTCAGGATGCTCCAAAATGACTCATCTATATCTATAATGATAGATCTTGATTAGGAGTATCTTTTTTTAGTACATCTCAAGTATCTATTTTGAAGTCTTAATCGATTTTGGGGGTTGGGAAGGATCAGGTGATGGTTTTGGGTGTGATTTGATTTTCGTCTAGAACATCAAAAATCCTTCAGGATGCTCCAAAATGACTCATCCATATCGATAGTGATAGATCTTGATTAGGAGTATCTTTTTCTAGTACATGTCAAGTATCTATTTTGAAGTCTTGATCGATTTTGGGGGTTGGGAAGGATCAGGTGATGGTTTTGGGTGTGATTTGATTTTCGTCTAGAACATCAAAGATCCTTCAGGATGCTCCAAAATGACTCATCTATATCTATAATGATAGATCTTGATTAGGAGTATCTTTTTCTAGTACATGTCAAGTATCTATTTTGAAGTCTTGATCGTTTTGGGGGTTGGGAAGGATCAGGTGATGGTTTTGGGTGTGATTTGATTTTCGTCTAGAACATCAAAAATCCTTCAGGATGCTCCAAAATGACTCATCTATATCTATAATGATAGATCTTGATTAGGAGTATCTTTTTCTAGTACATGTCAAGTATCTATTTTGAAGTCTTGATCGATTTTGGGGGTTGGGAAGGATCAGGTGATGGTTTTGGGTGTGATTTGATTTTCGTCTAGAACATCAAAAATCCTTCAGGATGCTCCAAAATGACTCATCTATATCTATAATGATAGATCTTGATTAGGAGTATCTTTTTCTAGTACATGTCAAGTATCTATTTTGAAGTCTTGATCGATTTTGGGGGTTGGGAAGGATCAGGTGATGGTTTTGGGTGTGATTTGATTTTCGTCTAGAACATCAAAAATCCTTCAGGATGCTCCAAAATGACTCATCTATATCTATAATGATAGATCTTGATTAGGAGTATCTTTTTCTAGTACATGTCAAGTATCTATTTTGAAGTCTTGATCGATTTTGGGGGTTGGGAAGGATCAGGTGATGGTTTTGGGTGTGATTTGATTTTCGTCTAGAACATCAAAAATCCTTCAGGATGCTCCAAAATGACTCATCTATATCTATAATGATAGATCTTGATTAGGAGTATCTTTTTCTAGTACATGTCAAGTATCTATTTTGAAGTCTTGATCGATTTTGGGGGTTGGGAAAGATCAGGTGATGGTTTTGGGTGTGATTTGATTTTCGTCTAGAACATCAAAAATCATTCAGGATGCTCCAAAATGACTCATCTATATCTATAATGATAGATCTTGATTAGGAGTATCTTTTTCTAGTACATCTCAAGTATCTATTTTGAAGTCTTAATCGATTTTGGGGGTTGGGAAGGATCAGGTGATGGTTTTGGGTGTGATTTGATTTTCGTCTAGAACATCAAAAATCCTTCAGGATGCTCCAAAATGACTCATCCATATCGATAGTGATAGATCTTGATTAGGAGTATCTTTTTCTAGTACATGTCAAGTATCTATTTTGAAGTCTTGATCGATTTTGGGGGTTGGGAAGGATCAGGTGATGGTTTTGGGTGTGATTTGATTTTCGTCTAGAACATCAAAGATCCTTCAGGATGCTCCAAAATGACTCATCTATATCTATAATGATAGATCTTGATTAGGAGTATCTTTTTCTAGTACATGTCAAGTATCTATTTTGAAGTCTTGATCGATTTTGGGGGTTGGGAAGGATCAGGTGGTTGTTTTGGGTGTGATTTGATTTTCGTCTAGAACATCAAAAATCCTTCAGGATGCTCCAAAATGACTCATCTATATCTATAATGATAGATCTTGATTAGGAGTATCTTTTTCTAGTACATGTCAAGTATCTATTTTGAAGTCTTGATCCATTTTGGGGGTTGGGAAGGATCAGGTGATGGTTTTG
>NW_026605314.1:0-32731 GCF_945859685.1 Eupeodes corollae
AATATTCGGTCAGTAATTCGAGCAACTATGTGTTTACTTTGCATCACGTTAACTTTAATGGATAATAGGAATCCTCAAAAACGCAGTCTTAAGAGAAACCCGAATGATTCCATACGACATTGACGACAAAAATTGCACCTGTTCCAATTGGTTTTATAGAAGATGTTACGGAACGATCTTGGTTTTCGGGCTTATAAAATCCAACTCGTGTAAAAAATGAAGCCAATTGAAGCCATTGAAGCCAAACAACCATCAAAGTAAAAAAAGTACATATTTTTTTGTGTCCTATTAGCGTGTTTAAACCAGATAAAAGGATACTCTGTTTGTTTGGGAACTCAGTACGATTTTACATTTGATAGAATCAAGAAGAATGTGTTTACCAAGGAGAAAATAGGAAAAAATTTGAGCTTACCGGTATTCAGGAAAACTATCCGTTTGAATGCCAAAAAAATTGAAAAAAGTTAAAATGTTGTATACGGGTTTCAAGTACCTCAAAGATCTACTGAGATGTGGAAAAAACCAAAGAGAAGAGTTTTAAAAGCCACATCATTTCAGGAAAGGCAGGCGATAGTGAGAGCAGCTTCAAATTCAAGGCCTTACATGAGTAAAATCAAGACACAAGCTGGGGAAAATGCTAATAGATCGACTGTTGCTCGAGTGGTATGGAAGGCAGACCATATACGACACAATTAACGATTTGTTGGACAATGATGGGCTCTCCAATAATATAAAACACCAATACATAACGCACGGACAACTAAAGCCTGAATTTGGGGGCAAATTACCAGTGCCTCCATATTGTCCTGGTCTAAGCATCATGGAAAACATGTGGGGATGGCTTTTAAAAAAAGCCTATGAAGGAAGGAAAACCAAAAAAATACGGCGAGATTAATGAAGCCATAAAGCATTCCTGGGACCAAATTTCGCTCAATTTTCTGACAACACTCTTTGAATCCATAGACCACAGATTACTAAAACTTATTTAAATCCATTCAATAAAACTAGAATTTACATAAACAAAAGATTTTCTGTTTTTTTCTGTTGTACAGTAATTCCTTTGAATGATCATATAATTTTGATTTCAGAAGAGCTAATTTCCAGCTGTTTGTCTGAAGATTTAACCATTTCTGGAGTTGCTGATACATTAGCATTTTCAAACATTGACGAAGCAGTTTCAACTTTTAAAAGTTCCTTAATTATTGTTTTAAAAAAAATGTACCCATAAAGAAATCAAGAAATACAAACTTTATCCATCCTTGGTACACGAAATAATTGAGTTTACTGTGTATCGTCGGGGTGACTTCCTGGCCACGTAAAAGCTTTCAAAGTTGCGAAGCACCAACAAGCCTCGGATACGGACGGATTTACTGTTGACAACCAACGCAACGGATAAAGGACAACGAACTTCGGATATGCACGTGGAATGTTAGGTCCCTTAACAGACCACGTGCGGCCGAAGAATTAGCGGAGGCCCTAGAACGATATAAAGCAGATATCACCGCCATCCAGGAAATACGATGGGATGGGCCGGGCAAAAAGAGGATGAAAAACTGCGATATTTACTATGGTGACTGCTACCACGAAAACCAACAGCGCTTATTTGGATGCGGATTCGTCATTGGAGCCAGACTTAGGCAAGAAGTCTTGAGCTATAGGTGCATCAATGAGCGCCTCATGACCATACGCATCAAGGCTAAATTCGGCAACATTAGCCTGATATGCGCGCACGCCCCCATAGAAGAGAAAGACGACAACACCAAAGATATGTTCTTCGAGCTCTTAGACAAAACATATGAGCAGTGCCCTAGCTACGATATTAAAATAGTCCTGGGCGATTTTTAATGCCAAGCTAGGAAGGGAAGACATCTTTGGTGGAATAATCGGAAAAAACAGCCCTGCACGACAACACTTCCGATAATGGATTCAGGCTCATAGATTTTGCTGCGGGGCGAAACGTCATGGTAGCCAGTACGCGTTTTCCACACCTCAACATCCACAAAGGAACTTGGACTTCTCCAGATCAATCTACCGTCAACCAGATTGACCATATTGCGATCGACGCCAGACACGCTTCCAGCATTATGGATGTACGAACTTTCCGAGGAGCTAACATCGACTCGGACCACTACCTCGTTGTAGCCAGGTAGCACTTCGGATTTCCAGACCCAAGGCAAAACAGGGAGGTGCTGGGAGAAGATACAACGTCGAACGGCTACAATCGCCAGAGATCGCCAAATCCTTTTCCGACTGAGTGACAAGTAACCTCTCTCGAAGTTCTCTGCCGCCAACACAATGTATCGAAAACCAGTGGCAACATTGCCAAGATGCTATCAGAGAAGCCGCCTCTGATGTGCTGGGTTTCAAACAGCCACCAACAAGGAACCCCTGGTTTGATGAGGAATGTCGGCAGGCAAATGCAGCCAAACAAGAGGCACGCAAAGCGGCGCTGCATAAAAGGACGAGAGCTGCTCGTGACTCTATGAGCAGAAGAGGCGAGAGGAACGCCGACTTTTCAGAAGGAAAAAGAGAGGGCATGAGAAGCGTGCGGTCGAAGATGTTGAGAGGTTTAAAGCAGGAATGAGGTTCGAAAGTTTTATGAACAGGTGAAACGAAATTCACAGGTACATAAACCTAGAACCGAAGGCTGCAAAGACGAAAGTGGAAACATCATAGTGGAACCGCAGTCAATGCTGAGGATATGGAAGGACCACTTCTGCAGACTGTATAACGGCGACGAAGAACTGAATCCCGCTGTCAGGCAGGATGACCCATTCGATATAGACGACGAAAGCCAACAATCCCGTCCTCCCGACTTAGACGAAGTAAAGATTGCCATATCTAAGTTGAAGTCTAATAAAGCCGCTGGAGCAGATGGCTTGAATGCCGAGCTCTTTAAAGCAGCTGGAGATAAGTTGGTTAGGAGCATGCACCATCTTATCTGTAAGATATGGTCGAAGAAAACATGCCCGATGAATGGAACCTCAGTATTGTTTGCCCGATCCTGAAAAAAGGAGACCCTCTAAACTGCACCAACTATAGAGGAATAAGTCTACTTAACATCGCCTATAAAATCTTCTCTGCCATAATATGTGAACGTCTAAAGCCCATCGTCAACAACCTGATAGGTCCTTATCAGTGTGGTTTTAGACCAGGAAAGTCCACAGTTGATCAAATATTCACATTACGGCAGATCCTGGAAAAAACTCAAGAGCACCAAATCGACACCCACCATCTTTTCATAGATTTCAAGGCCGCATATGACAGCATCTACAGGGACGAGCTGTATAGAGCCATGTCTAGTTTTGGCATCCCTGCCAAACTCGTCCGTTTGTGCAGGATGACCATGGAGAATTCACGCTGCTCCATAAAGGTTGGAAACAACTTAACAGAACCTTTTGATGTCAAAAAAGGTTTTAGACAAGGTGATGCGCTGTCATGCGATTTTTTTAACATCGTGCTTGAAAGAATAGTGCAGAGCTCACACGTCAACACTAGAGGCACTATCTTTCAAAAGTCTGTCCAATTACTGGCATATGCTGATGACATTGACATAATCGGAAGAACTCAGCGTGATGTCAATGGGGCTTTTGTGAGTATTGAGGCAGAGGCGGCAAAAATGGGTTTAACGGTTAATGAGGGCAAAACAAAGTACATGCTGTCGTCTAGAAAGGACATACAACACCGACGCTTTGGACAAAACGTCACAATCGACAGACGTACCTTTGAGGTAGTCAAGGACTTCGTCTACCTAGGCTCCGCTGTAAACGCAGAAAACAACACCAGCGCTGAGATCAAACGCAGAATAACTCTTGCTAACCGCTGTTTCTTTGGACTAAGAAAGCAATTGAGTAGTAATGTCCTCTCTCGAGGGACCAAAGTGTTGCTATATAAGACCCTTATCATCCCCGTCCTGCTATACGGTGCAGAAGCATGGACCATGACAAAAGCGGATGAAAGCACCTTGGGTCGCTTCGAGAGAAAAGTTCTTCGTGTGATCTACGGTCCCGTATGCATCGAAGGGGAGTGGAGGAGAAGATGGAACGACGAACTGTACGGGCTGTACAGCGACGTAGACTTAGCAAGAAGAGTAAAAGTCCAACGACTAAGATGGCTGGGTCACGTAGAGCGCATGGAAACCAATGCTCCGGCCCGGAAAGTCTTCGAATCCGCACCCACAGGACAGCGCAGTAGAGGAAGGCCGCGGATCAGGTGGCGCGCACAAGTGGAAGGTGACCTCACCCAACTTGGAGCGCGAAACTGGAGACATCTAGCTAGGGACCGAGCTAGATGGAGAAGTTTGTTGGGTGAGGCCCTAGTTCACACAGGACTGTAGCGCCACCTTAAGTAAGTAAGTAAGTGTATAAAAAGGAAAAACTCATGGAAAAGTTATCTCAAAACTCTGTCTCCAATCAACTTCTCTTTTTATGTTCAACTCTTTAACCAATTTAAGTCTCTTTCTAATTTTGTATATGCTTCTTATGTTACTGATATGGGCACCTCTTTGGAAGAGAATCCTTTCATTAGACGCTTTCACAACAAATTTCCGTGAGTCCTTTGTTAATAGCCCTGAAAAAGTTGATGAGGTATATTTTCATAATCTTCACTCCTTTTCGCAAACTAGCTGTAGTCACATCACTGCGCTACAGAATACGGTCCTTGATCTTTTATCTGCGTTAAATGATGACTGCTCAGCCGGTCCCGATGGTATTCCTCCGATAATACTAGCAATGCTTTAGTTGAACCCCTTACGTTCTTATTCAAACTTTCTCTAAAAACAGGCAAATTTTCCAGTATATGGAAGATGTCATTTCTAACACCAATTTTCAAGAAAGGTAAAAAGGCTTATATGAGAAACTACAGGCCCATTGCAAATCTTTCTTGCTTTCATAAAGTGTTTGAACAAGTTGTTTGTGAAAGTGTAGCATTTTTTAGTAAGAATATCATTTTCGAACAGCAACATGATTTTGTGAAAAAAGATCAACCTTTACAAATCTCCTCACATTCTTAAACATATTATGTTCAAACGCTTTAGAACAAGGTTATGAAGTGTTTATACACTGACTTTTCTAAAGCTTTTGACGAACTTAGGCACAGAATTATTTCATTTAAACTTAAAGCTCTTAGTTTTCCACCATTTTTCTTAGCTCATCATACCTTGAAAACAGATGCTATGAGGTAAAACTTAGAAATTGTCATTCTGAACCTTTTGTTTCTCAATCTGGTGTTCCCCAGGGAAGCCATCTTGGCCTCTTTTCAGTTCATCCTGTCTATTAACGATGTATCGTCATGTCCAACTCAAGTCAACTTCTCATTTTAGCTGACGATATGAAGATTTTCAAAATAATAAAGTCCACCCATGACCGTATTCGACATTGATAGTTTTACATTTTGGTGTGGGAAAAATAGCCTTTCACTTAACCCTTTTAAATGCCAGACGATTACTTTTATTAAAAAAAAAACTAATCAGCAGCGTATTTGACAATTGTATATCACAACAAAAACTCTGTTGCGTCTCCACATTCAAAGATTTAGGTGTATATTTCAGTTTCAACTTAGAATTTACACATCACATTAATTTTATTGCTACATGCTTGATTTTCAAAAACGATACGCAAAGGAGTTCAATTTTCATATTCTTCCTCATCTTGAATATGCTCCGCAGGTATGGACTCCCCATTACGAAATTCATAGAAAACGTATTGAATTAATTCATCATAATTTCATTCGCTTTGCCCTAAATGGTCTACCTTGGGATGATCCTTATAATCTGTCTCCCTATGAACATCGTATTCAGATTCTTCAAATGCAATCTCTCCATCAAAGGCATGTTAATAATGACTTAGTATTTTTTCATCAACTAATTAATATTAGCACCTTATTTGCTACCTTGTGTACATTTGAATCATCGCCTGCGTACATTTGATTTTATACATATTGACTTCCGTAAAACTAACCATGGGAAGAATGAACCTGTCGAATGAGCATTTTATATAATTTAAACTATTTATCAATTGATTTAAATGTAAATAAGGTGGGATTGAAATCATTGTTTAGAACCAGTGCTCCAATATCGTAAACATTCTCATTTTATTTTTTGTTCTGTAATAGTTAAATTTTAATTATGTTTTGTATTTTGTGTGTGTTAGGCTATAATTTTTTTATTTTTTACTAACAACTAACACATGTACTTATGATGTGCCTCTGATCGTAGTTTGTCGCTTGCTATAAGCTTACTACTTTCTGAAAATTCTTAAGTGTACACACAAAAATGTTCTTTACATTAAAGGGTCTAACATATAAATTTAGATCTTGTACCTATCCACGTGACACAAAAAACAGGTACTTTTTAAGACCTTCTTCGGAAAAACCTGACAACGAAAAAAGCTTGTCGCTATCCATGTGACACGAAGTGTATCTGATATGAAAGCAAGCCATTTATTATTCACTTATTTGGAAAGTCATAACTTACTCACATTTATACCAGAAAGGATAATTGTGAACTGATTTTTAAAATTATAAATGTTTTGTATCTTATTTACGATCCAACCAACAATTAGATGAAAGATTTCTTTCAAACCCTTAAAGTGTTATCAGTAAGTATTTAACTATATGGAAATTGTCACACTTTGGATGACGTTTAAATTAAAATCGTGGACACAGTTTATAAAAATAAAACAATAAATTTAATCTCCAAAATTGACTTAGTTCAGGGTACACCTATTTATTTTCTAAGATAAATATGTCTTCAAACCTCCCTTCTAATAAACAATACACCCATTTACGGTGCCTATCAATTAAAGAGCTACAGTATATCTCCAAACATCGTTCTCTGTGGTCCAACCACATTAAAAGAAACAAAAAATGAACTTCTTAAAGACATAAATTGAATTCTTGTAATATTTTTAACTCTATATATGGACAATTCAATCTTAGCTTTAATGAGATTACCACACCAGATTCTGTCACCTTAATGCCCTATAAATTTTACCTAATCACCAGCACATTTTATAAAAACAAAAACAAAAGATAAAAACAATTTATTCTTCCCACCACATCTTTTGAAATTTTATAAAAATATACTTCAATTTAATATAAGTACTTTGTACATCAAAACAATAAGAGAAAAAATATTTATATATTTTTCTTACTTGAATCAAATGGCATTTGTCTTTCAAAATGCAATCTTTAACAATTCTTAGCGGGCAATTAAGCAAGATTGCTCCCTTCTCCATTTTTACTCCCCTTCTATCATCATCACCATCAGCATGGTTTCCTTTAAGTCCTAGTCTAAGAACGCTTTCCCCCAACTCGCTATTAAGAGAAACGTCTTGCTCTTGATTTTTTTTTCGTGTAGGTACATCAAGCATCAACTTATACTGAGCTTGTAGCTTCGTCGTTTTCTTGTCGTGTGGCAATCAAGGAGGGTCAAGATAAAATTTATGAGCAGTAACGAATATTTTATTTGTTTCGCACCACCCCCCCTTGCGACCAACGTGGCCTGTGTTGGTTGCTCTAGCCCCTCCTGTGTCACAGACAATAACACTTCTAATGACAAAACTTCTTCCTCTCAAGAAATGTAAAGGCAAATCATCATCCGCTCGGAAATGAAACGCTTACAGCTAACTGGTGTATATCTAACTGTAAATGCAACAAAAACCAACAGTCTATGTAAACACTGTATGAGTGTTTTTTGTTTGCATGTTATACAGGGTGGCTCAAAAATTTCCTTCGAGTTTTAAATAATTCATATGTTTTAAATTTGTTGTTCTTAAGTTTTTCGTCAATGGGAAGTTCGAGTTTATATTTCAAAAGCTAGAAGACCTGGCACTAAACTGATAAGAATGTGGAAGGTGTTTCCATACAAAATACATAATGGCAAGACTTAAGGACCTATGGAAAGACTTTGACAACCGAATAATCTCCCAAATTACAGGAGGATCTTACGTTCGTATTTAAAATACAGGAACTGAACTCATTTGTTTTGGAAAAGGCTAGAGTTAGTTATTCCACTCTTACTTAGCCCAAACTAAAATCTTTGAAACTTATACTTTGTGATTCTTTAAATTATAAATCACTTTTGACCCATCCTGTATACCTTAGTCCTGCCTGAAGAGAAAATAAACATAATTATGATATTTATGTCATTGTGTTGATTCAGTTTTTTTCTTTCTATCCCTCCTGTGCTTTAGCTATCCTGTCCATAAGGGCTGATGATGACATTTTTGTTGTTGTTTTATTGTTGTGCTAGTTTTGTGTTACTTTTATTGTTGTCCCTAACACTGCTAATGAACAACAACAACACCACTACCACCACCATCACCACCACCAACACCAAAACGCCCGCTATAACTCGGTCGTCCTTTCTTATCATTTTGCCATTTTGGTATTTTAAAGTTACAAAACACAAGGACGACTTCGCATAAGTATACGAATGGTGCTATACTTGTGCAGCTTATGGAAAATTATTATGCCTGTCAGTGATAAGAAAATATTTACAACAATTGGGTACCTACCCCAATCAAAGCGTCTTGAAATTCTGAACCAAACCGATGAAAACGAAGAAGACCGACAATGACCCCATTTCAACCCACTTTGTTATTATGTAAACCTAACTTAAGAAATGTACGTTAATGGAAATCAGTTGAAATGCGACAAAATGTTCACTAACGAATGCTATAGCCTTTTTGTAGATAGTTTTTATACTGTATTCTCTGATTTGAAGGGTTGATTGAAAAGTTCATGAAGAGTATAAGAACAACTTTAGAGGAAGGAACCATTTATGAGATTTTAAAGTTTCCTTAAGAAATTAGTAACTTTTTTGTGTCTTCTTTGAGCACCACAATAACCGCAAGATCAAATTTTAGCTTTTACAATTAAATTTTTTGTCAAAGCAGCCATCTTTGAATTTTCCGTTAGAAGTTTATATTATTTCCTGCATCTCTGAATACTCAGGGAGGATTGTGTGGTCGAATTTGTATATACTTAAGAATGCTTTAATAGCAACATGCGAATTTTGACAGTTGATATTAGCCATAGTGCTTAAGCTACATCTGTCAAAATGGTTGTCAGTTTTTAAGTGTGTTTGGTCAAGTGAATCTCAGCCTCTCACCTACCTTTTGCTTAGACACTATTTCAAAATTCAACTGATTTCAGTGTTGAAGGAAAATTACCGTAAGAACGGTGATTCTTTTTTGTTGAAATCGGCTCGAATTTACTCGAAAACCAACTTTAGCGATTGACTCATTTTTTTATGAATAGGTCCCTCAAATAACTAGAACGTCAAATATGAAAAAATCAATCTAAATAAGATCCAAGAGCTTCCAATTCATCTTAAATTCATTGATCTGAATGTATGGTCTGGTCATGGCCTCGCCATCTCACATGGAGCTTTGTTTGCCAAGCTTATACAGACCTTTTAAATATAACAATGAGGCTCATTTGTTACTTAACCGGTGTGTACGCTAGCAAAATTATCAATTTTGAAATGAGCACAATCTTCATCAGATTTTACTGCATTCCGAAAAATGCACAGGTGTAGTTAACGGGACAAAGCGACATTGGCCTATTTGTCTATGAATCCGAAAGTCCGTACTAACATTCTAACATAACCGTGCTGTGAATGGAGAACACTTTAGGCCATTTATTTGAAATAGTGTTTGTCATTTAGTGGACAATTAGGTCTAACAAGATGACGCAACCATCATTGCACTAAGCGTAATGTTCGTTGTCCGAATTATCTCAAGAGATACGTACCGACAACTTTTTGTAAAAGATAGTCAAATCTCTAGTTTAGGTCGATAAACGCAAGCTTTTTTATTTGTTCTACACCGATTACACCTACGTCCCTCCTTTCCAAGTTCACGGAAACGCTGTTTTTTGATTAAATGATTCTTAATGACTGACAATACAGCTTTCGCATCAATAGGTCCGCTGGTGATCTCATTCTCATTGTTTATCTCCCCGAACAGTAGAGCAAATCTTTAAATCAATTTGGAGAAAGTAAGATTATTGCACTTGATAGTTCAAAAAGCATTTGATAGGGTTTGGCATCAGGCTCTCTTATCAAAAATGTGAGCTTTCGGTTCTCATAAATCCCATTTTCATTGGTTTAGTAATCTCCTTTTGGGTCGTTCCATACAAGTAGTTTTGGTTAGGTTCAAGTCTGAAAACCACAAAATAAATGCTGGTGTGCCACAGGGATCTGTTTTATCTCCACTACTCTTTCTCATTTTTATTAATGATCTCCTGTCTGCAACTTGCAATCCAATACATTGTTTCACTGTCGATAGTACTTTTAGCTATTCTCGATATTCTCGGTATGTGTTTCACCAACCACCTCTTGTGGAACGATGCCTCCAAAAAATTCCGCAAGGTTATTGGGTTTTTTAAGGTGATGCAAAAAATTTGTATCCCCTTCTCATCGGGCTGTTATACACATCCAAGGCTTGAGTATAACTCCTTTCTCTGGGCTGATTCCACTGCAACTTACTCAATCCTCTTGCACAATATTGAACGCAGAGAATTTAAACTGATTGCTGAAAATATTATCGTTAGTTCCTTAACGTCGTTTGGACGTCGTCGTAAGGTTTCTTGTCTTACTCTTTATTGGTTAACCGTAATACTCGCGCTTCTTGAAATACACATCGGTAAACCCTCGAGCCCAACATCGGCCATACTGTTAAATACAGATATTCGTTCTTTAGCGGTACTACGCGAATGTGGAATATATTACCGCACTATGTCTTTCTCAGTCATTGCAATATTCAGGAATTCAAAACCAAATTGCACCGACATCTAATTCCAAACCCTATCTTCCTTCCCTAGTGCTCACACTGTGTCTCCGCATAATAAAGGTAGTTAAATCCCCTTGAGTGTGAGGCCTTGAGAAGTCAAGAAATGTCAAAATGTTTAATTCGAACAATGGGACCGATAATAACAACTTCCTTCGGAAAGTTAACTCAGATTTGAAAAGAAAGATGTTCCGAAATAAAGCTACTGGCAAAGGTAGCACCTGCCATAAGATCGTTTTATTGATTTTTATTGAAAACTGAATTTAAAATGTAAACAAGTCCAACAAAATATATTCATTAACAATAATAAAAGCTCTCAAAAAGAAGAATTAATAATTTACATTTTTCAGCTACTTTATACAATCTTTCCATATATATATGTACCTACCTATCCAAAATTATAAGTGGGCAAAGTTTCCCTTTACAACGCCAGCCGCCGCCAGTTCGTGCCACTATATAGCCCCGGAAATAGCGACGTATGTATTTATACTCTTAAAAAACTCGCCGTAAAAAAACATATAAACAAACATATCAAGTTCATAAGGCTCTTTGGCTATAATTATTATACTCTACACTTATTAAGGAAAAATACCCTCAGAACTTCACTGATATGTACATTGTGCAGTACACTTATGCATATGTATGTGGAAAAACAGAAAGTACAGAACAATATGACCCTGATGGCGTTGAACGGCCCGGATACTTAACGTTGCAAAAAATAATAACCTGTTTGACTTGCAGATTTTTCAAAAAGGGAGGTCGTTCCGTTTCTTTCGGTTGAGTGTTTTCTTTTTTCTATTAAAGGACACAGAAGTTCATTATTGATTTTATTCGGTGACTGGGTGACCTATCGAAGGACGAAGTAGGACAAGAGTTTAGTTGGACGCAGGCTGTTTACAGTTAATGGAGCATAGAAAGAGATCGTTTTCATTTTCCTTTTTTTTATTTTTTTTATTGTGTTATTTGCTTTTAGACTTCTTGTTTGTTATACATAGTTTGTTTGTGTCAACCCTTTTGGATGCATTACTTAGATCCTTTTTCTATTGTCACTTCTTTTTCTTTTTCTTCTGCTCCTTGTGATGTTAAAGTTGAAGAGCATGGAAGCATGGAACATACATTTTCTAGCTTGTCAAACTTTTTTTCTTTTAGTTTTCCTTTTGGTTTGATGGTAAATATTCAATTTGTTGAACTACATTGAACAATTTGTTGTAGAAAAAGGAGAGTCCTTGTCTTTTATGTGTCTGATTTTGAAAGAAGGTAGGTAGGTAGGTAGCTGAGTTAAAATTTAAAAGCAATCTACTTCCTATCCCAATATACGCTCCTTTCTATAAGATGTTATCTCGTCACCACAAAGTGAATATGTAAACTAAAGTGTCAATATAAGGTAAATTCAAATCATCATATGGGTAAATGGGTTGCAATTGACCTGGAAAACTCTATGGCACGGAATTTGTATTTGACAAACATCAAGTGCATTACATACACACATACAAACATGTAAAGGTAATTATTCCTTTGATATTTGTTTGAGTGGTTGGTTTTAAAATAAAAATACCTTTATAATTAATAATGGAAAGCCATGTGTATGTGAATAACACAAAAATAAGTCACTAAAGGAATGACTTTCCATAACATGACTTATTGAAAAAGGTATGGTATTTTATCAAGCTTAAAATCGTTTTTTATCATCAGTCATAGAATTAGATAATAATTGCTATTAGTCTTTTGAGACAAAATTTCCAAAAATGATATTTTAATTGTTCTTGTATGAAAATCAATGGTGAATACTTGGCTTAGATAACACTCGTTGCCAAGGTTTCCTTCCTGGCAACAAAATTGTACTATTCCAATGTGTTTTGATGGCCTTCATTCAATTCTGACTTTAAAATTAATGAAGTAGATTTTTTTAATAAAATCCTTAATTGTTTTCCAAATCTATAATCCCTTTTTTTAATATTCAGTTGAAATCTTTATATATTATTTCATAAAACATTATAAAAATAGTGACAAGTTGTCAGACAAGTGACATGTCTTACAAAAATCTGAAAAGAACTAAACCATTTATACTTTATGCTTGAAGGGTTTTCAACAGAAAAAGGCAAAACGGTTTAAAAGTAAGTTGTATACATATTACAAAATGGCTGAGAATTCTATTTTGTCAAGTTTTTGAAATATATTAAAAAATATAAAAATAATGTTTAATGGAGTATTTAAAAAAAATAGAGCAAATAGATAAAATTTAAAATTGGTTTCGAAACAGCACTAAAAATTAACTCCAAAATGTAATTTTCAAAACTATGAAAGCAATAAACTCATTGTTTGCTGAATCTTCATATAGAGTGAAATAAAGACAAATTAAAAATGGAAATTTCCAGAAACTATAAGCAAGGTACTGAAATGATTTAAATTGTATCTGGAAGATACAAAATCATAACCGAAGTTAACATCAAAAATGCAAACCTTCTGATCGGAGGCGACGCAAATGCTCGGCATATCCTTTAGGGAAGTTCTGTGATCAATGAACGAGTTGAGTCACTTTTTGATTTTATTATTAAAAATAATATGACCATTTGTAACAGAGGCAATACTCCCACTTTCGTCTTTCCGAGCTCAAAAATTATGATGGATGGGAGGATGTGCTTGATGTTACTTTAGTAAACAACCGTTATTTATTAGTGGAGAATTGGAGAGTTTCCCCTTTGAATTCGTTTTCTGTTCACAAGTGGATTCTTTTCAAATTAATTTCGAGTCGAAAAACCCTCCTCCTTACAGAAATCCCAAAAGAACTTACTGGACGAAATTCAGTCAAATTGCGAATTCCAAACTAAGCAACTTACCGAATCTCACTGAATCGATAGGAGACCTTGAATCAAAGGTGGAAATATTTGAAACTTCTATAAGTAAAGCTTTTAGAGTCTCTTACCCAGTTAAATATAGTCGTAGTTCGTGGTGGAATGAAGAACTGTCCAGTCTTAGGAAAATGACGAGGACAATTTTCAATATCTGCAACAAACATAAGTTTTACCAACCGTATAAAGCCTCTCTTAAAATTTACAAGCAAGCCTTGTCATCAGCCAAAAGACAAAACTGGAGAGAATACTGTCAATCAATCGAAGACATAAAGGACTCCGCAAGGCTCAGCAAAGTTTTATCGAAGGAACATTGTAATCCTTCAAGGCTCAGCAAAGTTTTATCGAAGGAACATTGTAATCCTTCATTTCTAAAAAAGCCTGATGGAACCTGGACAGCCTCTTCAGCCGAATCTCTTGAGCTACTGATGAAGACGCACTTTCCGGGTTGCGAGAGTAATAACCCCGAATCGCTTGAAACCACAGAGCTAAAAGCAGCTCATGTGGAGCAAGTCAATTCCGTTATAAATAGAGAAAATATATTGTGAGCCATCAATACTTTTTCTTCACATAAATCCCCAGGAATGGATGGCTACTGCCAGTTATGCTGCAAAAGTTGCATGATGTGGCAGCTCCATGGCTTGAACAAATTTTCAAAGAATGTCTACTTCTCAAACATTTGCCCATGCGTGGAGACAGGTCAAAGTAGTTTTTATCCCGAAAGTGGGTAGGCGAGGTCACGAATCCGCGAAGGATTTCAGACCAATAAGCTTAACATCTTTTGTGCTTAAAACGTTGAAGCGCATTCTTAATTACCATATTAGAGAAATCCTAGTTGGACGACCTTTCGAAAGCTCTCAGCATGCTTATCTTAAGGGCAAATCCACATAGACCGCCCTCCATGAGGTAGTGCGTACTGTAGAACAAACAATCCATTATAAAAAATTTGCCACCTTCCTAGACATAGAAGGTGCTTTTAATAACTTCCTTACCGAATCCATAAAAGATTCGCTCGTTAAGTTCGGTGTAGAAGACTTCATTCGAGAATGTATTATTTCCATGCTCAGTGGTAGGAAGATTTGAGCTACTATAGAATACAATCGCAACAAAATACGAGAGTAGGGGAACACCCCAGGTTGGTGTCCTTTCGCCTCTTCTATGGCTTCTGGTCATGGATACAATTCTCGTTAAATTAGAGAGATGTGGAGTGAAGGCGGTAGCCTACGCGGATGATTTGGTGCTATTGGTGTCAGGAAAGTACACCTCTGTGATTAGTGAAATCACGGAGTCAGCTTTGAAGAAAGTTAGCAACTGGGCCACGAGTTGTGGACTAGGAGTTAACCAAAGTAAAACTGAACTGTTGCTCTTTACCACCAAAACTATAGTACCGCCCTTCACGCTACCTCGACTCAACGGTCAAATCCTATCATTGTCTTCCAGTGCAAAATATTTGGGAGATATACTCGACCCTAAACTAAACTGGAAACTAAATATTGAAGTACGGGTAAAGAAGGCCTGTGTTGCCTTCTACGCCTGCAGCAAAACTTTCGGCAAAAAGTGGGGACTTCAGTCGAAGATGATTTTATGGACGTACACAGCCGTAGTATGTCCAATCTTAACATATGGTTCGATTGTGTGGTGGCCTGCTCTTAGCAAAGCCTAAGCTAAAGAAGGTTCAGAGAACAGCTTGCGTGGGCACCACAGGGTCCATGCGTACTTGCCCAACGGACGCCTTAAATGTTATTTTGGATCTTCTAACAACCGACCTTTTTATTAAATACATAGTTTTCTGCAGCGCTATTAGGCTGAAGGAATCAAATAGCTGGTTGTCAAAACCTTATGGTCACAGCATCACTACGAAATTTTTTCCCTCAGATATTATCTCGGTAGCCACTGACTACTGCACTCCTACTTTGAACCTTAGTAAGGATTTAAAGGTTATTTTCCCATCCAGAGAAGATTGGGAGGATGACATCGTGTCGATAGGTTTCGACCCAACCATCTTTACTGACGGCTCAAAGATGGAGTGCGGAGTTGGTTCTGGGATCTTTTCTGAGTCCCTAAATGTAGCAAAATCCTTTAGGCTTCCTGACTTTACTAGCGTTTTTCAGGCTGAACTGCTGGCAATAAGGGAGGCATATAAGATACTTAAACAAAACCAAAACCGAAATGTGGCTATCTTTACAGACAGTCAGGCAGCTGTCAAAGCCATTAACTCGGCCATATCCTCATCTAAATTGGTCCAGCAATGTCGCAATGAGCTTGTGAACCTGAATATTAACCCCGGTGTCACCCTGATCTGGGTTCCGGGCCATAGTGGTATCGTGGAAAATGAACGGGCTGACGAGCTAGCCAGGCAAGGATCGGCCATTCATAGCTCACTTGCGGAAATGGTCAACATTCCTCTTTGTGCTATGAAGGGTAAAATCTTTCTTATCTACCAAATTGAATCAAACCGAAAGTGGAGCAAATTACCCAACTGCATTATACCTAGGAAGATGTGGCCCACCTATAACAAAACCCGTACAAACGATCTTCTATGCAGGCCAAGGCAAGACATAGCCACGATTGTTGCGGTTTGTACCGGACATTGGCCTATAGGAGTTCATGCAGAGAAGTTGGATATCTCTTACAACACCTTTTGCCGTAGCTGTAGTGACCAAAGAGAAAGTGAAAACATAATCCATTTCCTCTTGAAATGTCCTGCTTTGGCAAACACCAGAATGAAATGCTTTGGAAAAGCATTCTTTCAAGAACTCTAATCTTTTTTCTTAATGCGTCAAAATGGCTCTTACATAATCGCTATGAAGATTCTCTATCAATCTATCCCTTTCAATCAAAGGTCAAATGAGTTTTTAGTATCAAAACGGCGCACTACAGCACTAATTGGATCTCAGGCTAGGTTGCCTTGAGATCGCCATTTCTAACTACCTAAGAAAGTTTATCGGGTGCTTCTTCCATTGTACGGTCAGTTTAATCAACTCACTGAAGCGGGTATTCGGGCTATTGTGACTAAATTTCGCACCAAATTTACATTATTGGACATGGGGCTCGTCTGGCATGACATGTGGTTTAAACAATAGGGTGCCACATGCCACACAGCACGCGCAACAATGGGCTTATTGAGAAGCGAGTTCGGTAAACATTTTATTTCACGTTCGGGACCGGTCAATTGGCCGCCTAGATCGTGCAATTTAACGCCTTTAGGCTTTTTTTTGTGGAGCCATGTTAAAGCTCATGTCTATACAGGCAAGCCCGATTCAATTGACCCATTGGAAGACAACATTGAAGTATTTATTCGTGAGATACCACTCGAAATGTTGGAAAGAGTGTGCCAAAATTGGACCATTTGAGGAGCAGTCAAGAACAAAATTAGCATGAAATAATCTTCAAACAATAAATTATATGGAACGAACTTCCGATTCAAATAAAGATTTTATGCATTTTTCTGAATTTCATGTGTTTTTTTTTTGAAAAACTTTCCTACAGCTTTTAAGTAATAAGCCTTTACAAGGAATAAAAACGTTTAAGAAATGCTACTAAAATTGAGCAAAATTGGTTTTCGACTAAAAATCTCGTGAACTAAAATAGATTTTGAAATGAAACTATTTCATTATATGCAAACTGTTGTTGGTAATGTTTTTATTTTTAAGAATAATTCAACTGACAGCAAGACAAATCGACAGACGAAATGGGAAGTTATCAGTATAGGTGGCCAACCATTTGGAAGTTGCCTTTATAACACTTTACAAATTCTTTTTATTTGGCCTTATTTCACTAGGCTTTATTTCACGGCACCATTAACATTAAACAATAGATCAGAAAACGTTTGGAAGAAGGTTATAGAAAATGAGTTGGAGTACTTTAGTACTGGATACATGATATTTGCACCAATTTCAAATTATTTTCAAGGCATCGTTAACCAGTTGCTTTATATATCTGGTTTTAACCATGATAAGGTCCCTCTGAGAAATTCGAGTAAAATGTGATATATATAAGCCAACAACAAAGAAGTGATTCATCTACACCAAAATACATTTACGATAAGTCAGTTTGATGCCAAACCTTAGCAAACTCTCTTAAGTTAAAATGTGCACTAATCTTACTTTCTATAAAAAGATTAATAGATTTGTTCAACTATTCATGCTGATAAACATTTAGACAAGTTCGGATTTCTATTTTTTTTAATAAAAAGGGAATTAGAAATGTACCAGTCGCTTAGTAAATTGCTCACCTTTTAGAGAATTCCTACTAAGTTAATTGTTAAGACCTTAACAATAGGTTGATTGAAATTCTGCACCAATGCTTCTAAATCTATGAATTGATCAGCGTTTTCATGACCATGTTTTTAGAGAAGCAAGTGAAATTTGAAGATAATTATTAGTACTCTATGTATGAAGTGGCACAAATTCGAAAGCAAATTATTACCTTTTAATCTTTTACTTAATGTCTTTAGCACATAAGGAATCATTTCACACTCCGATTACGTCGAATTTACAGCAAAATTGCTGTAACTAGATTGTTTCATCTATCCACAGGAGTGTCATCACTTACAAGGTGTAAGTGCACATTGGTTTTGAATTCCTGAATATTGCAATGAATAGAAAAGACAGAGTGTATTAAAGCGTTCCACATTCGCGTAGTACTGCTAAAGAACAAATCCCTGTACTTGACAGTACAACCGAAGTCGAGGGTGTACTGATGGGTATTCTAGAAAGCGCGAGTATTACGGTTTAACTGTTTAAGGGGAGGAATGCAGCTGGCTAGTTCTTCAGAGCATAAACCATTAAAATAACGGGAAAACGGTGTAAGAAGAAACCTTACGACGATGTTCAAGCTCAACGTTCACATCCAAAGAAGAGGGATGATATTCTGAAAACGAATACTGAAAGCTAAGAGCACTATCGTCAGCGATACAATGTATTGGATTAGAAGTTGAAGACAAGAGATCATTAAAAAAAATGAGAAAGAGTGTTAGAGATAGAACAGAGCCCTGCGGCACATCAGCATTTATTTTGTGGTTTTGAGACTTGAACAAATCCAATACTACTTGTATTGAACGATCTAAAAGGTAATTACTAGTCCAATGAAGGAGGGATTAATGAAAACCGATTCTAAAACCTATCAAAAGCTTTTGAAGTAGGTATATAGTATATTTCCAACGTACGTTTTTTTTTTAAAGAAATTGTCTTAATCAGATATAATTTGTAGATAAACTATACTTTTTTTGTTTAAACTGACGTTTGTTGAGGTAAGTCATAAGTGTAGAGTTTTGAAAAATTGAACTGTCTGAGGTGTGAATTAAAATATTTCAAAAGTATGAACATAATGAATTGAATGAATTGAGTGAATTGTGAATCATTTCAAAGTAAAGTTTTTAATAACTGATAATATCAAATTAGTTTGCTGAAATGAGCTCGGAGTACTCTCTTCATATTTCAGTTTTTCTTGCACTTTTATTCATTTCTCAGTTTTAGCAATTTTAACTGTTGTTATTTTTAAATAATTAAGTTTTAAATAAATGTATTTTTTAGTAATTTATACCTTGACTTAATAAAAGTATGTAATCAACTTGAATTTTTTGTTTTCGAGTCTAAACTTTCCTACGTATTCACGTCAAAAACATGTACATGTGTTGTTTTTAATTTAAAAATTGTGAAACCATAGTTGGGTACCTACTCTTTAAGGTTGAGGAAGGCCAAGTTTGTAGTAAGCTTTATGTTTTCTATTTTATTTGTTTAATTTTTGTTTGTTTTAATAAAAGTACATTGTCCAAGGAGTAGCTCGGTCTGATGGTATAAGGGTTTGTTCTGCTATACGAAACAGCATGAACAATTTTAAAATAGCTTCCCATGTGGTGTGGTCAGTATTCAAATAAATACGACTTTTTTCCCAAAGGACAAACTATAAACTTTTTTGCATAACAAAACATAAACCTATCTACATTTTAGCCATATCCATATACCATATATATACCAAATGTGTTTAACTAGCCTTTACAAGTCCACCTATATATGAAGGTAAAGAACGTTTTTTTTCTGGCCTTAAGCTAAGAAATATGGTCAACAATATTTGCTCCCTTATACGATTGCTACTTCTATGCACCTTCAGTTTTCTCTCTTCTTTTCAAAATTGGTAGAATGGAATATCGTAGACGTATTTATTTTGTATTTTTCCTTATACAACCGGTTAAAATGTTTACTTAAAGGTTGTAACTATAACTATGGGTACTTAAGACACACAACTATATTCACTAAAATACGACTACAGCTGTATATAAAAATAAAAGAAAAACATATCAACCCTTAAATAAATGAAAAAATAAACTTTTTTACCACACTATACGAGTAGTTGTGTGTGGCAGGTGTTTTTAATATTTTTTTCCAAAACTATACAACCAATATAATTTGTTTCGAGTTCCTTCCATACAAAAAGTATTCCTATCCTATATAAGCTGTAGAGTTTTTAATATTTTAGTTGTTTTTGTATTTGTATGAAAATAAGTTGGAATGAAAGTGTGTAGTCTGAACATGACAATAAATAAAAAGTAAAAAGTTCCATTTTATGGGATATGAATTCATATAGGAACTTATTTCAATAAAAAAATATAGAATACTTATTCGAAGGAAAATAAGTGGCGAACCGTTTCAATACTTTTTAAAGGTCAATAAAAAAAGAGGTTATTAAAAGGATTTTGTGCACGAGAATAAGTGTTTTAAAACGGTTCAGTGGTAATTTGTGGTAACTATAGTAATAATAATAATATAAAAAAAACAATCTTAATTTTAAACATTGTCTTTTTGTGAAAATTAAAAGTTAAATTTATTTAGTTCGGAAGATATTGAATTACTTTTTTATAGTTATAAAATATAATATTATTTGATATTATGAGTATTAGTTTTGAATAGATTAAACTTTAAAGAATAGGCTATTTTGTTTAGCTGCATGAGGTAATATCAAACTGTATTAACGTTTCTGTTGAATAAGGCTTGAGAATTCTTTATAAATCACTCGCCAGAACTTTGAAATAAAATCTGTTCTCGAAGTACATTTATCTGTGTTTAACTTTTATTATATTGGTCACGCACTAAAGGGGTTATGAATATCCTTATAACAATTAAACACAGTGTGAGCAATTAGGAAAGGAGAATAGGCTTAGAAAAGAAATACCGATGCACAATGGTTTTGAAAGTCTGCCCTGTGTAATGAATCTGAATTACTGAGTCTGGTAAAGGATTCCACATTCGTGAAGTGTGACTGAAGAAAGAATGCCTATACTTAGAAGTACGGGTAAACTGGTGGTCATTCCTAGAAAACTGGGTTTTTCGGTTGAATAGTTTGAGGGAAGGAATACAACTCTCTATTCCACTAGAGCATTGTTTGTAAAAATATCGACAAATAAATATGAGACATCAGACGTAGCGATGTTGTTCAAGTGAAACAATTGTCTCAGCAATGGAACGATCGCCTATTATTTTCATAGCTCTTTTTTCAATTGTATTCAGAAGACTCAAGTACGTTTTTATAGCAGCAGCCCAAAATATGGAAATTGTACTCGAGCTTGTGTAAAAAAAAAAATTTGTAGATTATAGCCACGTCAAAAGGGATAAAACACTTATTGCATCGCCGGAGAAAACCTAATACCTAACACTTAGCAGCAATTTGGTGATATCGAATATGTGATTAGTCTACAACAAGTGGTCTGTGATGCACATACTTTGAACTATAAGCTGTTCAGTCTCCCCGATTTAAGTACGACCCAATATTGCATTGGGGAGGGTTTAACTTTTGGGATAGAAGACAGCATTGAGTTTTTGAAGCATTAAATTTTACACGTTTTTTATTTCAAAATTGGACAGTGCTGTCCAGATCGAAATTTATTGAGCTTAATATACGATGCCTTTGATAGTTCACATACAAAGAACAAGGATGAGAATCTTAAAACGAATATAAAAAGCCAAGGTACTGTTACCAGCAAAACAATTAATTGGGTTAGAAGTTAGAAGCGACAAAAGATCATATACAAAAATGAGGAATAGTGTCGGAGACAATACGGAGCCCTGGAGCACATAAGCGTTTATTTTGTGGATAAAATACTCTCTTTATTTTTAAAGTCTAAGGATTTCACTGAACGACAAGGTTTTTTTAGTGGCATTGAAATTACACTTTTCCAATGGGTTTCAGTACCCTGAATTCAAATACGACTTGAAAATTAATGTATCACGTCAGATTTATGAGATATTACTAGATTTAAATACGAAAAAAGCACGTATTCAAGGCTTTTCTATGCTATTTAAATTTATGAAGTACTTTTTTCAACAAAATCTAGAATCTATTCCTTTAATATTGAGTTGAAATATTTATTTTATTTCATATAATATTCGGAAAAACTTCAAAAGCTTTAGATTTCACTTGTATTACAAAAATCTAAAAAAAAAACGCTAAACTGTTTTTGCTAAAATGGGTTTGAACAGAAAAATGCAACACGATTTAAAAGTAAGTTTTGTTCTTGGAACGAATCTGTTGTCTAAACAATTCTATTATATCAATTTTTTTGAAATACTTATATAAAAATATATAAAACAATTTTTAATACGATTATTTTTAAAACTTAAACAAAAAGTTGAATTCAGAGTTTGTATTCGAATCCCGCTCTAAAAATTAAGTCTAAAACATATTTTCCAAAACTTAAGTATCACAATATTCCATTTAACTGGCCTAAGTGTGACCGTTTCCATCTTGGACAGCCACTTTAACCTAAAGTATCAAATTCAAGTTTTTTAGAAATCTTATACATACATAATCAAAAAAGACTCATGGGTAATGAGAATTTTCAGAAAATAAGTAAGATACTAAAATGCCTTAAATTGTATTTAAAAAAGAGAAAACATTTTACTTTTCAAAATCATCATACAATATATTGGTAAGAGATATTTTGAGTTTTAACTTAGGCTCAAAAACGTTAATAGCATTTTTAAAGGGGTATATGTTAAAAACCTGATGTGAAAGAAAAATTAAAAGGCGAGATTCGAATTAAGGACATCTTAATCATTAAAAAAAAGTATTGCTTTGTTTGTGCAACAAAAATATAAAGTAATTTTTTTGATCAGTGTTATTCTTGTTGTTGATATTAATTGCATCATTTCGATGAAGTATTATTGTAGCTCGTAGATAACTGCCATTTTTGAAGAACTGTACACTAATGGTCTGAAAATTTTATTGTGAAATCAAAAAATCAGTTGCTGATACAAAGACATCGGGCAATTCAAAAACGTGCAAAATAAATTTAATGTGGTGAAAATAATTTTACAGTATCTTCCTTATAGTTCCTAAGAGAACAATTGTTATGATTATTTATTAAGTTTTATAAAAAATAGTAGCTGGCCCGACAAACGTTGTTTTGTCAGAGAATATTTTGCTAGAAATAGATAACTAACTTGTTGTAAGTGTACAAGGATGTGGTACATAAGGGTGAGAGATATAGAGCACTGTAAACGGTGACAAAAAATATTAAAATAACAAACCACAAAACAATTTTTTTTAATTTATTAAAATTAATTCTTTAAAATTATATATCGCTAAAAAATATTGAAAAAAACAATATCAATTACTTAATGCAACAATTAAACCAGATGTGTTTAGATTTGGTGAATGCGTTCCGAAATGATTGAGTGTTAATTTGGCAATGATAACGCAAATCAAACAATCAATTCTTCATTGTATACACAGCGTCACTGAATACTATCTTCAGATCGTTGCTCCATGTACGATGTTGATACAACTCAACCATTGCACTTAAGAATATAAAAAATAGATAAAAACCTATTTTCAGACCTACAGAATGTATATGAAAAATTTCATTGAAATTGATTAAGCCGTTTAAGTGGACTATGGCAACTAACACTGTGACAGGAGAATTTAATATATTGGATTATTTGAAAATTCTGTATTACTAATAAGTTTTCAACTGGAAAGTTTTAAACTAGAAAAATCTTAACAAAAAACAATTATTATAATTTATTCCTCTCCTTTATTAATTGAACTCAATAAAATTATTCTTTATTTGAAATAAAGCTCAATAAACGTAAAATACTTTGCTTTGTTTAAATGTTGGGTCCTTATGATAATTTTTGTATTGACACGGACCTAATTTATTCTTTAAAGTTTATTAAAAGAAAAAAGAAGCTTCTAGGGAAGCATTAAAAATTTATTTTTTTTTTCCCTTAAGAACAGATTTCGTATATTTGAAAAATATTTTAAGCAGGAATTCATTTTCTGCTTCTTTGATTCAACTTCGATTAATAACACAAAATGAGACTTCGTGCTAAACATTATTGTAAGTTACGACGGCAATGAGATGTCTTTATAAAGTAGAGCGAATTTTAACTTGAATTATTAACTTGAATTAATAATAATTTTAAGAATTAGTATCAAAAAGGATATGGACTTTTCACTTTAATATCAAATTTGAGATAACTAACCACTAAATTTTTTAGAAACTCACGGAATAATAAGTCCAGAAATATCGGAAAACAATTTTTATAAAGAATACTAATTTCAAAATTTAAGACAGAATTTAATTTAAAGCAAACAAGCAAATTTAAGAAATTGATTGATGTTTAAAAATAAAACCATCCATATATTTAAACGGTTTTTAAGTAGATTTTACACGTTAAGTGTTATCAAAAATGAATGGTTGGATCTGCATCTACAAATTCCGCACCTGGTTCGATGAACAAAATTTTCATCATGAATACCAAAGTATTCACAGTATTCAAAATTGTGTAGTTTAATGCACCAATTATTAAAAAAAAAAAAAAAAACATCAATCCGTTATTGTGATTTCACAAGAAAAGTAAGTAAACTATATACAGGGTGTCCTAAAAAGGACTGTTCAAGATGAACATGGTAATAGGTAAAGTCATGAATTTTCAGAATTTGGTTACTTATTTATCCTGAATCATAACGGTTTTAGAGTAAGGGCTGTTTAATTGAAATTTCTGAGAATTGGTACTTTTAGTCGGTTTCTATTCGCCCTATTCACAAATGATTTTTGATTTTTAAAATTTGTTGGTATTCAAAAACAAATCCGGATCTGCACGGGTTTAAATGGCTGTAACTTTTGATTTGTGGTTATCTATGGTAAAATTCGAACCTTTTTAGATGGTGTCAGAATAAACTAATATCAAGTCATACAAATGTTTGCACAATACTATTGGTTACAGTTAAAAGTGCAAATCTGGTGTTGATTTAAATCGGTTAGTATTAATTCATTTTTAGCAAAATGTAAGTGTCCATCAAATTATTTGTTGACAGGGTGAGTGAAAAATTGACTAAAAGTAGGAGTTTTTCATAATGTCATTAAAACAGCCGTTACTTTAACACTAACAAATTAGGTACAGACAAGTTACCAAATTCTGTTACAGGGAATGACCTGACCTTTCGTCATATTCATTTTGTAACATCTTTTATACGACACCCTATAAAATTCTCATTTTTACTTTTAACTCTACTATATGCCAAACATTAATTTGATTTCTTTTCTAAGAACTTAATGCAGCCGAAAACGGCATATAAAACGTGCTTTTAAGAGAAAACACATTTTTCGTTTTAAAACATATTTATTCAAATGCCACTTTTGGTTTCTTAGTAATTCAACTGATCCCACTTCCCCATACATACACTTAGCCTCTACCATATCTTTCTTTTTTAACAACTTAAAAAATGGAAACCAATATACTCACTCGTGCAACGGCAAAAATTGCGCATAAAGTGTATGAAATTGCAATTCCACTTAAAAGTATTTATCCCCAAAATAAAAGCTTTGACTCAATTTAAAAAAAGAATAACTACAACTTTATAAAACGTACATATGTTTTTTTTAAGGATATGTATCTTTAAATCGGCAATATTTATGGAAACCAGCAGCCTACAAAAATATTTTAAGTTTGGTTTGACATTTCAAGAACTTAAGCCACAGCCTGTTTGTGTGCTTTAAAGTTTGGTGGAAGAATAACGTACTACGTTAAAAACGATGCTGGCCATACAACGTTACAGTCAATGGTAACTGCTCTAGAATTATGTTTACTAACTTTTTCGTAAATCAATCGAAAAACATGATGTACAATAGATGTGGTTTTAAGAAGACTGTAGAACAGTCACAAAAATCGTGCCACAATTTATTTATTGAAGGAAATGTTCTGCAACAGCATAGTTTTACTCTACTGACCCGTTAATTTACCTAAAAAATTGTGGAAATTAAAGCCGAATCATTTGTTTTCAGAAGAAATATATGTGAAGTCAAATTTGGGAAATAATCACCTAATGTTAGACTTTCGGAAAAGTCTACGTCTGACGACAGCACTGACGGTCATATTCTAGAAACAATGTCGGAAGATTTAATTTGAAATAAAGTAAATTTCATATCAGTTTAAAATAAATCACATTTGTTTTATTCACTAAAAAGTAATATACCACGAACAATTCAAATCGGTTAGATTTTCAAAAGATAAAGTGTTGAACGGAAACGGTAAAAAACTATTAGAACTCCTTCAAAATTTTGATATCATTTTACTTAATGGGTCAACTAGCGGGGATTTGTCCGGAGAAATGAATTTTGTCGGGGGCCCAGGTGCATCAGTTGCTGATTATTGTGGCATCAGTGGTAAATGGTTTGAGAAAATAGATAGTTTTAATGTTGGTGTTTGACTTTCTCGGACCATATGCCAATCTCAGTAGTCCTGACCATAAAAAAAACCTCTGCCCCAAAAAAGCATTGCTCTTCTGCAAAGGCTATTTTGGAACGATATGGAACATTTTATAATCATTGACTCTTTAGATGGAGATATCACCTTAGAAGAAATTCACAGTGTTTTACATAAAGCTAAGAATAGCAAAGCTCCAGGGTATGATAGAGTCCCCTATGAATTTTTTAAAAACGCCCCCAAATTTGACAAGGACCTATTCAAATATATTGTACAGGGCTGAAGTACCTGAAACTTTTAGAAAGTCAATTGTATTTCCAATACACAAAAAAGGGGACATATATAATGTGGAAAATTATAGGGGCATATCTTTCCTTAACGTGATTTCGAAGATATTTACAGAAATTATACTGAAAAGGCTTGAGTTTTGGGTTTATGAAAACAAATTGTTAAACAAATTTCAAGCAGTTTTTAGAGCAAGTTATTCAACAACGGATCATATTTTCTCCATCCAAAATATCGTAGTTTATTACGCAGAAAATGGTAAAAAGCTGTATTCAATATTTATTGATTTCAAAGCTGCTTTTGATAGCATTGATCCAGGAGCATTGTTTTATAAATTTAATCTACTGTGGTTATCCTCTAAGCTTTCTAAAGTCCTAAGAAAACTTTACGAGAACACAACATCAGCTGTATGAGACGGTGAACAAATATCAGAATGGTTTGAAACCAAAAGTGGAGTACGTCACGGTATTAAAATTGCAGGACTTATTATAAAATGCCTCCTATATGCTGATGATGTCGTTTTGTTTGCAGACTCCCCAGAAAGTCTTCACCTCATGATAAATAGGCTAGGAAAGTACGGTAAAATGTGGAATCTGGAAATAAATATATCAAAATCGAAAGTTATGATATTTAGAACAGGTCGAGGACGACACAGTAGAAATGAAAGGTGGTTTAGAGTGTTTGATGAGGCTCTGAGAACTATAATGACATATGGATGTCAGGTATGGGCATATCAGCAGTATGATGAGGCTGAAAAACTGCAGCGGCTCTTCTTAAAAAAACTATTTAGATTACCAAAAATCAACACCTAATTATTTGGTTCAGGAAATGGGAGGATATAACCATATTGAGCGGTATTTCGGTGAATACTTGGGAGATGAAAGATGGGAGTATGAGAGAAAAGATCAATTGTATTCTCGAAAAGCTAGATGACAAATTAAGACTAGATCCTATTGAGGAAGCAAAAGGCTCCTCACTTAGATCTCTATATTCAAAGCTCAATTATAATCTGAATGAGCTCAATTATTTTACAGACAAAATGAGCTTATTTGAAATTTCTACCATTTGTCGCATTAAAATTTTCGACACAAATATCTTTTCAACTATTTAAGATTATAGCTTCCAACTAATTTTAAATTAGAAGAAATTTGTTTTATAACATTCGGAAAAATTTTGAGAAAAATCAAATTGACAGTTTTTTTTTCAAAAAAAAATAAAAACCCAAAAAAAAAAAAACAATACAAAAACTTAGTAGTTTACAAAAAATATTGTCATTGATATTCATTAGTTTTTTTTTAATAAAAATCCAACAGTCCGTTTTTTCATAAGAAAATAAAATCTGAAAATTAATACGCAAATTTGGAAAAAATTGATGTTAGGTTCTTGATATCTCGAAAATTAATTTCATTCATCCAATTTGTAAAAATTTAAGAAAAATGCTACTAAAATTGGTAAACATTTGTTATCGACTTAAAATCTTTTGAAATAAATCTATTTATTAAATGCAAAATGTTGTTGGTAATTTTGAAATTTGTAAGAATAATTTATCTGCCAGCTTTTTTAACTCAACACGAAAACCTACAAACTTAAAAGCAAGACAAATCGCAGGCGGGTTTGGAAATTATCAGTGTGGGTCGCATCCCAGCCTCTTTTTTGTGAATTGAAATCATTCAGATGATTTATAGTCCTTTTATAGAAGTAAGCCCAAAACTAAAAATCTCGCTGAAAAAAGATATTTCCACTTCTGACAAAAGATATTCTAACTTCTCCTAAGATTCCTATCATCTTTCATTTGGATACTTATAGAAAATATCAGGTCAACAATATCTTGAAAAGACATTGACATTATCATCATCAGTAAATCAGCGAAGAAATAGAAACATTTCCTTGAGTAAAACACTTTTTGAAGATTCATTAATTTGTTAAGTAGTGAGAATAAATTTGTTACAAATAACTTTGAATAAGTTACTCGTAGTTAATGGACATTGTATATTTTTAAAACTACAAATTGGACTAAGTACGTTAACAAAGTTCACAATAAATCTATGTAACGCTTACAAGTGAAAATTATCTTCCTACATCGAAACTTATGTAGTTATGTGCGCCCCCACACACAATCAAATTTTGAATTTCAGTTGCAATCATAACTTCTTAAAAGGTCTCTCGTTCTGTAAAACCTCATTATAACCGACAATTGTTGAATAAATCCACTCAAAAAATTTATATATACAAAAATGTATCCACACAAATTCCTAGATAAAGTTTCAAAACTTTATTTAGGTTATATGCTTTAATTTGGCATTCATTTATTTTTTACATATAGAACATACGAACCTCTAAGCACCCCCCCACCGCATGTTAAGGGTGTATAGGGAAAAAAAAGCAATTGAAAAATTAGATATATTTTCATATACGACAAGTTGTGCCGAACTTATGGCTGCCTACCAATTTATACGAAATTTCGATCGATATAGCAACAAAAATAAGTCCTTACCACTACGGGGGGTATATGCTTCGGAAAAGTTACACCGCACATCGAGCAGCATAGGGTGAGCGGCGAACAGCGGAGCGGCATGGTGCTAGGGCGTTAGGCCTCCAACTCTGCGTGCAGCACAGAAAAGAGAGCTATGGTTGTGGAAAAACTCTCATCCATAAATCAACTTTTCCAATGTTAATAAATAAATGGAAATCAATTACACTACACCCTTCCTTCCACTTCATCCTATAGCTATCTATACCAATTCCTGCGGGAGTCAGGCAACAGCAAGAATGAAGTACAAAAATACAAACACCGAAAAAAAAACACGCGATAAATTATTTCCAAAGAAACTTTTACCAAAATAGGCGCAGCAACGACGACGAATTCAATTCATAAGAAACTTTTTCGTTTGCCATATTATAGTCAGTACTTATAGGTATAGACGTATATTTTAGCTGTACAAAACTCTATACCCCTCCCTAGCGCCTCAACAGACCGACTTTCGTTCGTTCTCCATATAACAGACCCTCGTTTACCATTAAAGTAATCTGTGATTGTGAATAAGGAAAATTTCATGGAATAAATCTCCACCCAGTTCGTATAAGGATTATATCAATATTGATTGAAAAGTTCACTTTAGAAAAATTCTATAAATAACACAAACATTGGCAAAAAAGCCAATGAAACAAAACTTCTCGTCAAAAAACACACACTCAAAAAAAAAAAAGAAGATGTGCGGTTGGGTTCCTTTATTTATAATTCCAATTCCAATTCCAATCCATCCAGGAACATCAACCCACAACGACGACGACGACGAAGGACGACGACTATACGAGTACATACGATACGAGTACGAGTTACCTTCTTTTACTTATTCTCATTCCAATTCCATCAACAAAAGTGTAGCATTCCGTCTAACAACTTGAACTCAAATAAGTTATGATGTGATTGAAGCGAAATCAGCAAAATTTCAACATCACAAAATCAACAAACAAAGACGTTGAACAGTTTTTGTTAGTCTTTTGCACCTCCACCTCTTGCACCTTCTCCGCTCCGCTCCGCTCCTCACCGTTTCAATCTTGAATCTTTTCAAGGATCTTCAAGGATTGCTCTGCTTGTGTGCTCACTTATAACCCACACCCACAAATTTTCAATTCTAGAGGAAATAAGGACCTAGTACCGTTCACTGATGCACATGTGTGTATTTATTATAATAAACTTCAACGTGTGTAAGATGGAGTGTGCGTGTGTGTATATATGTTTTTTTTTCTTCTTTTTTATTATATGTGCAAATCTGAGCTTTTCTTAGAAGACGGGATACAATTATTGGGATATTTGAGTTAGCGTTAGGCAAACATTACTTGACAGAGAATGTTTGCAAGGTAAAAGTTTATATTCTTCTTTTTTTTCGTCTCTTCATTTTTATTATTTAAGTCCCCACACACTGAAGAAAATTTGGGATTGGATTTGAAAGGGTTAACTTCAGGAGTGTACTTGTTGATTTTCGAATTAAGAGTTAGTTAAGGCGTACAAATTGGGAGAAATATTTTGAAGGGTGATATTTTTTCAAAACTGGGAATTATCTTTTTCTACATAAAAACTGAACTTTACCAAACAAAGGTTCCTGCGTTAGGACTAACGAATCATGCGTTTTAAATTCAATCGATTGTTTGTACTACTTTTGTATAGAGCAAATCTCAAACAAAAATTACCTCAACAAAGTTTGAGAGTTTGATGCGAAAAGTGATTCATGCTAAGTTCCTATTCACTATCAGAAACAAATTGCTAGAAGAGCATAACGGAATTTCTTGACATTGGAGGTGAATTTACTGATACAAAGTAATCTCAAAATTTAAGTTACAATTAAAATTTAAATGCAAGTGCTGACTATCTACCAATTATATTATTTTTAAGTCGAATACTTCAGTTGTATTGTTTTAAGGTCATAGCTACATCAATTTGTACTATTTTTTGTATCGTTACATTAATGAGTTGAATAAACCTCCAATTTTAATACTTCTCAAAGTGACTCAAAACATTTCAAATTATTTGACAAAAATTGAAGACCCACACGGATAACTTTCCGTCCCGTCTGTCGATTTGTCTTGCTCAAAAGTTTGTATGTTTTCGTGTTGGGCTAAAAAAGTTGTCAGTTGAAATATTCTTAAAAAAAATTTAAATTACCAACAATATTTTTAATACATAGAAATAGTGGAAAACAATTTTTTATCAAATTTAGTAGAATTTTTCTCTTAAATGTTCACAAATTGGATGAATGAAATTAATTTGAGAGATTTTAAGTTCCGAACATCAATTTTTACCAAATTTGCGTACTATTTTTTTATTAAAAAACGGCCTGTTGGATTTTTATTAAAAAAAAAACTACTGAATATCAAAAATAATATTTTCTGTGAAATAAAAAAGTTTGAAGACAATATTTTTGATTTTAAATTTTTACTAAGTCTTAGCAATGTTTTGAAACATCGAGAAATATCAAAATTTTTCATTCAACAAATCGGACTCATTACAATAACTTCGTAAATAAAGGAAGCTTATTTGATACACTGTGCAGAACCTTGAAGTAAATGTTGTAGAAGCTTTCTTTTAAACTTACATATATAACCGTTTTTGTTACTATTATTAAGTTTTTTCTCTTCCACATTTTCGCACATGAAAAACGGATTTCTTCCCATTAGAAAAGTTGTAACTTATTAAATTAGGCATGCAAAATTATGGCTCCCGGAAATTACGCCAGAATTTTTTTTTTGGAAAAAACGCCAGAAAATGTTTTGCATTTTAAAAGTCGCTACTTGGTCAATATTGTAGTCATTTTATCACAACAGGAAAAAACAGCCCCTGACATGAACCCGCGGGGGAGGAGGGGAGGGGTCGGTCACGGGCGCGCATGGCCATGGCGTTGCGGACGCGGCGCGGTACGGCGCGGTTACGGCCGGCGTGGCTGCCACGCAAAAAATTACTAAATTTTTCAATAATTTTTTTTTTATTTGTAACAATTTATTTAAAAAAAATAGAGAAGAACAAAATATTTTTAATAAATGTAAACTTGTAAAGTGTCTGCTACGATTTCCCGGCAGCATGGACATTTGTAATTTTCCTTTGAATCTGCAACTGCTTGCGCTTGCAACTTTAAGTTGCACTTCGAGCATATTTTCATATGTCTGCACGGCAACAACACAACGTTGCATGTTTTTTTTTCACAACGTCAAGTGTCAATGATGAATTCGCGAAAGCAACTAAACAATAGATGAAAGAGACAAAGAATGTGTAGTAAAACTGTTTATTTATTACAACAGTTTATACAAAATACAGTTTTCTGGCGGTTTTTCCGAAACATGAAAAGGAAAAAACGGCAGAAATTTTATTTCTGACTTTTTTTCCAAATATTTTTTTTGCCTTTTTTACATTTCTGTAAATGGAAGAAACGCCAGAAAATTTTTAGGAAAAAATGCCTGAAATTCCGAACTTTTGCCAGAAAAATTTGAGATTTTTACTAGGAAAAAAAGCCAGAATTTTGTATGAAGAATTCTGGCGTAATTTCCTGGAGCCAAAATTCTACAACATCAAATCCCTTCCACTTTTTAATTATAATGCAGAAAAGTAAAG